>NC_044253.1:3701207-3876207 GCF_003957555.1 Calypte anna | reverse complement strand
TTTGTCCATGCTGCAGAAACCCTGCCCAGCTATAATAGGATCTATTTACACAATTATATTGAGGCCACCGAGATTCGTTTGTTTAATATATGAAATGTAACATTTTATGCAGCTCTAGTTTTACTATTTGATTTCAAGTAGTAATGAATTGTGGCCCTTGCCCAGGAAACACTCAAGCAAACCTCCTTCATTCAAATATGACTCTTTGGAAAGCTACACAAAGAGTACCCTCCATGCACAGCCACCATGGGGCCCTCACTCTAAACACCTGACTGTACCTCCAGTTAATTTACCCAAATATTATTTACTTACATGCTTTTCAAAATTATTATGGTTCTCCCAGATAAGTAGAGAGACATTTAATTTTTCCATTTCCTTTTAATTTACACATGTTTACACCCTACAGCCTAGTTAGTGAAGTGTTTACTAAAGCCAACACTTGCTTTACTTATCAACCTCCTCCACAATTCTTCAGAGTTTTACTCCATCACAGCTTGGTTCTGGGATGTGAACAAACCTCTCCTTTCCCTCTTTGTCAAAACAAAATATTCCTCAACACCAGAATCCTCCACTTTACCCTGCAACAGAGCACCTTAAATGGAAAAAGACCCTTCTTCTTCAAAATCACTACCAAAACACAGACACGCACACAGTGTGAGCTTTACCACAGTTGTACTCTTGATTAATTGCTTTAAGGATTTTTTTTCAACCCCCTAAATCTTCTTTCCTAAGTCAACCACTGCATAACTACTTCATGTGATGAACATACTTTGATTTGGCTCACCTTCCCTTGGCATATTATTTTCATGTATACCTCCATATCCAAGCCACTGACCAAATCACCAATGAGATCAACATTTTTCCCACTTGCTCACCATCACTTGTTGCAGCTGCTCTGTAGGTACAACCACAAAAAGTCCAATCACATTCAACAGCCATATCCAAATCCATTGCCTATGTTACAAACAAGATGAGCCTGGGTTAAATCACTCCTGTCTCAGTGATGCAGCCACCCTCAGATTCTCAGAGCATAAGAGTATATATTCTGTGTGGCCAAACTCCATATATATCTATATGCTTCTCACACTGAAGTCAGTCTTTTGACAGTCTAAGGTGAATTATAGACCTAAATCTGGCTGGTGGTGGCTCCTCTGAAGTTTGGACCCATCACCACGAGGATATACTTTGATATCTTTACACACAAGAAAAGCTGAAGGAAAAAATAGGACTGAGAGGACCCATTTACCAAACCAAATTTAACTAACAGATTTTGAAAAATCCTTGCTGTTAAGAAGAATTGCTTGACGTGTGAGAGGTCAGGCTACCTGGGCAGCCTGTATCCCCCTGCCTGTCTTTAATCTCCTGGCCAATCATCCACACAATGCATCATTTCTACTTCTGAAGAGGTTTTCTTCTTAGATTACAGCCCTTATAAATCTGATCCATCATTGCAGAATTTCTAATAATATGAGATAAAACTTCACCGATCTCTCTCTGGAATAAACTATTTAATATCCTTTATTTAAGACATGTGTGTGCAATCAATTCCTTGGTATTTACTTCTATTACACACACAGTATTCATCATCTTGACAATTTTTAAAAGTTTTAGAACACCATTTCACTTAACAGTTTGGGGGAAAAAAAGAAAAAAAAAAGATTTATTTGATGGTTAACTTTGGAACAAGTTATCTGCATTAACTTCCATTGTTTTGGCATAAAGTAGTTCTGTATATTTTACTAACAACAGTGGAGACATGATAGAGGATGTAGGCAGAGAGCCATAAACAGCTCTTTCTGCAACCCATGGAGCTGGTGGAAAAGCATTAATTTTTAAAACTTTGATTGGAAGACATCTCTGTGCTCAGCCACTTGGATTTCACTAAATCCAACCTTGTATAAAATGTTGTACCTGAATACAGCAATTTTAACGGCGGGAAGGCCATTGTAAATCATGTGCAGTATAAACTTGTCCACATGATTGGGAATGATATAATGGATATTGGGAGTCCCTAACCACTAGCTAATGTTCTTTATGACACTTAAATAAATGACCTGAAAATAAACTAATAACAACACAAACTCTTCTAAACCTGTTCACATGCATTTCCCAAACGCACGCCGGAGAAAGACAAGGTCTAGTTAGCCTATTTTTTGTCCTTACATTTTCTCCAGAACATTTTTGCTCCAATTATTGTTTTTCTCCTCATCCAACTCACAGCAGCTCTTTTCTGACACCTTTCAGACAGTCATCTCTCCATCCAGCACCTGCTCAGATCTTTGTGATTTATAAATACCAAAAGCTTGCAGGACTTCTGCATCACCATCCAGAAGTCCATAACCTGGACAAGGAACCATCACTTCAGTGTTTTATTTGGAGCCAGTATCTACTCCAAAAAAGACCATCAGTTTCAACCTCAGAGGCTGGGTATAGAATAGCAGAGCTGGGGCACAGCACACATATCAGGAAGATATTTTTTATGATGAAGGTGCTGAGACACTGGAACAGGCTGCCCAGAGAGATGGGAAGGTGCCTCATCCCTGCAGACATTCCAGGTCAGGTTAGATGGGGCTTGGGCAATCTGACCTATTGGAAGTTGTCCCTGCCCATTGCAGGTGGGTTGGATAAGATGATGTTGAAAGTCCCTTTCCAAACCAAACCATTCCATCACTCTAAAACAATCAAGCTAGAAAGCTACATTAGCAGATACTTTGGGTTTCATTCTTGACAACAATGCACCATTTCTCACAACTTGAGTTACAAGGCACACCAGGAAGAAAAGAGAGGTGCCCCAGCATTCTGCTGTTTACAGAGGAGAAGGTTTCTGCTGTTATTATTAACTTGTGGCAGTGAAATCCTGTATACATGAAACTTTCCAGAAAAAACTATCACCAAAGCATAAAAACATTAACACTTGAAACAGATTCCACAAGGTACTGCCCCTAATATTTAAAAAAAACATGGAAAATGTTTTACTTTTAAGCATAGCTCATATATATTTAAAAACTGAAAGTTCAGAACACTGAGAAACTTAGATACCTAAATATAGTATCACAACTTTTTTAAAACTTAAAAAATTATTTTTCTTGTATTTCTTCAGATTTCTAAGGACCCCTGACACATTTAACAGTCAATTTTTAAATTTTATGAAGAATTTTAAAAGAGTAAGCCTTGACAACTTTCCCTTTTTGCATACTATCTATTGATATTTAGTTATAGATGGGTTAAAAATTAAACTAAGTTCATATATATATTAAAAGTTCCATATACTTAAATTCAGAATAACAGTTTAAATATTTGTGACTTTGAATATCAGATTTTTTTTAACTCCCCAATCTATATATTAGAGATCTGCTTTTCATTTATGCCATGAACCCCACCCTGGGGAAATCCATGTATTTCTCCTTGAAGCAGACATGTCTGTTTTCCCCACTTCCTTTGTAGCATGTTGTCACATTACATCCTATGTATTTATCCACACCACTTCATTTACCCTAATGACAAATTACTTATGGGATTCGGTTTCTTTCTGTGGCACTGAGTCACTTCGTGTACCATTTTATTAAAAACAACAACAAAAAAAAGGATGGAAGGGCCATGATGCTGTCGTTCAATGAACAGGAACCACATTAGAAAAGTTAACTGCAAAGCTGGTTTAGGATAGGTCAAATTATATGGGCAAGGTCTGAGAGTTGTGTTCTGGTTTGAATAGTTCTCCACAAGCAAAGACAATTCAACAGTGGCTATAAGCTAAAAAAAAAAATAATTAAATTTATAAAAACTAAACTTTCTGCAACCATAGATACACATAGAAGCAAAGTTTAGGGAAGTTTAGGTTAGATATTAGAAAGAATTTCTTTACGGAGAGAGTGATCAAGCATTGGAATGGGCTGCCCAAGGAAGTAGTGGATTCTCCTTCCCTGGAGATATTTAAAAAGAGACTGGTTGTGGCACTCAGTGCCATAGTCTAGCAACCACAACAGTGGTTCAAGGGTTGGACTCGATGATCTCTGAGGTCCCTTCCAACCCAGCCAATTCTATGATTCTATGAAAGTTGAAGACAGTTCTGAAAGTGCAATAGATTTGTTGTTGTTGTTATTACAGTGCTATTAACAAGCTTAAAAATAAGAAAAGGGAATAGTCACAATCAGATATATTAGAAACCTTTCCCAGGTCTTGGAGCTGGAGCACACACATTTTAGAGCTGCTGTGTGTCCTTTTGTCACTGATGTAACGTGACAGCACAACTTAAAATTTAACAAATTCTTTGTCTGAGAATTAACTTTGTCTTTTTTTAAACGTGGTCACAAACATTTCCTTGCTAACTGGAATATTTTACTGGAATTTCTCTGACCAAAACCACTACAGCAGTTTGTGAAGAGCTCTTGTGATTCTAATACCTGAAGTCCATTGGGACTGTAAAGGTTTTGATGGGCAGGCATCTGTAGAAATTGCAGTAATGGCAAAATTCCACTTGTCCACTTTCTTTCTGCTTCTTTGCCTTTATCCTGTCCCCTTGCTGCATTTGCTCCCACAGTTACGATGAATACATGCAAAACTATACAACCATGCACAGAAATTACTGGCCAAATATTATAAAAATATCAAAGCTCTATGGAACTTTTTGAAATGTCAGAATTTTGTCTGCTCTAAAGAGAAGAAAAAAAAATTAAAAAGGGTCATGAAAGCAGTTCTTTGGAGGCCAAACTGTAACAGACTGCGCCTCCATTAGTATACATTTAGGAGTTATATTTATATATATAAATTCATATGTTTATATATTTATATTTAATTTTATGAATCCCCCAATAGCACTAAAACTGATGCATTTACCTATTTTTTTAAAATACTGCAAAAAATGTCAAAACTAGAAGAGCAATTGCAGCTCAGTGGTATTTTTTCTTGATTTTTTTCACATTTTGTAGTACAGAAAACAAATAAATAAATAAATAAAGAAGCTAAGTGTGGTCAAGGTGTCCCAAAGCTGTTCTTTGTGTCTTTGTGCAAACCCAAAAAGCTCAGGAAAAGATGTTCAGTATTTAGGGAATTCGCTATTAGGGTTTATTGAAGTTGTTCACATACTTTCTGATCTTTAGCAATGGTTGTAATTCTTCATTCAGAAGAGGGAAGAGATTACTTGTCAGCAGTAATCTCTGACACAGATAATGCCATATAAATATTAGGGGCTTATAAGCATGGACAAGGATTAGGAGCAAAGAGAGAGAACAGAAAGAAAACTGAACAGAGCCAAGATTAAGCACTGGGAAGGGCATGAGAGAAAAAACCAAAAAACAAGGTCTGTGGCTGAGCTTGTCTTCCCACACTATGATAAATATTTTTTTCCTGAGTAGAATAAATAGGGTTTAGACTTGTTGGGAAACGGCAAGATACAGAAGTAGGAAATATTATTTGAGATGGGATCATCCTACCAACTCTCACCTCTCCTCCATGACACAGGAGAAATACAAGAGAGACTCAGGGAATCACCTGAGGTTTGAAGGTCTCTGGTCCAACCTTCTGCACAAATCCCACCCAGTTGGACCAGGTTGCTCAGGGCCTGGCCCAGTCAAGTTGTGAGTATCACAGAGGGTAAGGATGAACATTTCCCACTTGGACACCAAGGGTGTGAAAAACCTTGCTGCTAGCACCTTGCAGGAGGGACAACAAATGAACAAAAACATGAGAGAAAAGAGAGCAGAAGTGAAACAGGGTAATTGCCAGGTTCCTCAAACTGTAACTTCCACCTATTTCTGGATAATTTCTGAGTAAAATCCCTCAATTATCTAGCATCCATATGTGGTAAGACTAAAATTCCCACCTTTACTTAGAATTTACTATTTTTCCAGTCCAGTTTCACTCTGGTCCTACAACACAATAGCTTAATCTCCAAGATGCGGCCTCTGTACCTCAATATAAGGAGGATGATTAAACCAATCTCTGATTTTCCCCTCAATTTACAGTTGAATTTTTAACATTCTTCTGCTGAAGATGCCCTGGGAAACCTACAACCAAGATAACCAGGGACTTAAGTGAGGTGTTCTTTAACTCTTATTCCCCCAATACATGGAAAGGTAACACCTTCCACAACATAAGCCTGCAGTGAAACTATGCAAACCAGAACAAAAGCAGGTAAAACTACTCCAAAACAAATACATCCTAGAAAGTCAGAGCTTTCCTGCCTTTGAGTCCTCCCTGCTGCTGCTCTTGTTTGCCATCATTTCAGCCAAAAGAATGTGTAGCCTAATCCAGTACTTGTGGGATTATTCGATTTTGTAACATATTCACTTCTGACAAATGACTTCAACAGTATCTTAAGTGCTTTAGGTCAGAAAAAAAAAATCAGATAGTGATTACTCTGCATTTTAAGACCAGAAGGGAGACTCTCGACCCTCTGAAGTAAAAGGCAAAGCTCTCTTTCACTTCAAGCAAGACAAAGTTTGACCCTACACATTTTATTTCTAAGTTTACACCTTCAATTCCCTGAAATCCTTTAACATTAAATATAAGAAACTATGCAGTTATAATTTCTAAGAACATAATTCTCAACAAATGAAATGGTGATAATTTAAAAACTCCTCAGAAAGATGGAAATGAACCACAATACATATTTTATAGTGCAGAGGAAAATAACTTGTCCATTATTTTGTGCAAGATATGAAAACAGGGATTAATTGATAGTTCATAAAAAAAAAAAAAAAGTAATTTGCTTTATAATTAAACATCATGGCTCTGTAAATCTGCTACCACCAAGGTAACAGACACACTTTTGGAGCACTAAGAGTCATGTTGATAACAACTGCCAGAAATTTAGAAATTGTTGACTTAAGTTCCGCTTCCGCAGCAGTTCAAAAGAACAAATTACACTGTGGGGAAAAACGTTAGGCTTCTGAGAATTGCAAGGTTTTTAAGGTTCTTTGGGATCCTAAAGGATTGGTCATGATTATTAGTGCTTACTTAAAACAGCTCCACTCTCAAGTCCTTATTTAGAAAATGCAAATTTCATATATAGCTCCAAACAATCCAGTTTTTTTTTTTTTTTTTTTTGCTAAATAGAAATGAAAGTGGATGTTTGCAAACTGGCATCACACCTTAAATCATCTTGTCTTTTATTTTCTTTTTTCCTTATTTTTTTTTTTTAATTAAAACTACTACCAGGATCCTGTAACATATAATTTCCTGTTCAGTGGAAATACTTCTAATCAGGATATATAGGATGGATGTCCCCTTTAAACAGGCTGGTTTGTAACATACGCAATGCAGAAGGGAGTGCTATCATAACACTTCAATAGTTAAGTGACTTTATGAGAAAAATACTTCCAAATGTTTCCTAAAACCTTCCAAACCGCACCAAAGAACATTATCGTAATATTATGTTTCCCTATGGCCTCCAATATTTCAGCTTGCTATTCTCGAAATGATACTTGGATGAAAAATCTAAGTTTATGTAATGTATAAATTGTTCCTAGAAGAAAAGTTGCCTTTCAAATGACTCTGTATAGATGTCAGGTATTTTACATTCTCAATGGCCTTCCTGTATTAATTGAACAAATAGCACAGCAGTGCTTTGGGCTGCATGGGGATAGCCTGGGTTTTAAAACTGAGCAGTCACTGTCTGATCTTACTTTCAGCAAATACCAAAAACAATAACTGTCCCAACCGATTACGTATCGAGTTTCCCTTAATAGATATCCCTATTTCTTGCCCAGTATACATAATCCATATAAAGTGTATCCCATATATCAATAACATATTCCAGTGACTCCACCATCAAAGAGTTCGTTTATAGGAGGTTTTCATTTGACTCGGGGTTGCAATGTTCTGTGCAAGCATAAGCAAACCATTTCAGGGATTTTGCCAGCAAGCTGCTTTTTGGCAGATTATTGGCAGTACATGTTGGCAACAAACTAGTGCAACTAAGCCCTTCTTATAACTTACAGGTAAATAATGATTTTCATAAATTTATGTAAAATGTTCCACTTGCTGACATCTGGTTTTGATAACTCACTCGACTGTGCAAACGCAAACTTCTGTGTGTTTCTCAGGAAAACACGTATTTCACCTTAATTATTTAACACTTTCTCAGGTACCCCCAGAAAGAAACGAGCAACAGGGACAACTTTCACTTGAAGGTTTCACTGAAGAAAGCTTTAGCTGGGAAAAAGCTAGAGAAATTTATTTTAAAAGAATAGCTGTACACACACAAAAATCTAAACCACATTTTGTCATTAGCACAACATCCACTCAGAAAACAAAACCCAGATTCCAACTGGATGGTCCAGTCATCTGCCTCTGTCCCTGAGGACCGTGGAGTAACGCAGAGACTCTGACCTCCATTTGAAAATGTGTTACTACACCAGATTTATGTGTGCTTTTTTTGCACTTCAACTGAAGTTTAAATGCATCTGCATTTGTATCTCAGCCAGACACTGTGGTTTAGAGGAAGCTCTGAGTTTTAATCCCAATTTCACCAGTGGGGCAGCGTCGCATTGTCCAAGCACAGAAAGTCTCTCTCCAGCTCTAGAACAGCAGCAGCACTCTGCCCTAAAAATGTTATTACTACTAGTAGGAGTATCATTATAAGGGGAAAAAAGAAATAAACAAAGCTTGGACTACCATTTTCTGGTATATATAACAGTGACACTGATGCTGATTTAAGATTTGCCTTTCAGCATCCAGGTACCAGAAAACCATCTGAGCACATCACAGGGGCTCCTCAGGGAGCCTGTGCTGTGAAACTTCTGAAGAACACACATTGGCCTATCATGAAGCTACCCATGATCTTAGAGAGTCTAAACCAAGAAGAGGAATATGCATGTCTTTGTTGGAAAAAAGGAGAAAACAGAATCAAACCATGCTGTTAGCCTTTCAGGCAATGAGCTGGTAATTACCAGCATGGTGACACATCTGCAACAGGAACCAAGGAAGGATGTGGACTCCATAAGCAGCCACAGACATGTGAAGAGCTTGAGCTCTTGAGGCTTTGGTCATCTTGAACATTTCTGCACTAAATATATTATTTTTTTAAAATATTGATTAATTTTTTTAAAAAAATTTACTATAAACCTTGGAAATAAAGAGCTTGATTGTAACTATTTGGCCAGTGCTTTGCTTCTACAACTCTGAATGCTGAAATGATGATGGGAAGCAGTACTCTCGTTAGGGTTCTTTGAGGTTTCTACTGAAATTGGTCAAAAAAAGGAGAAAGGCAGGTCAGCAGTTAAGAACTTAAAGAAAAATTACTAAAACAAAAGAAAAGCTTTTACTGATACCAAGGAAAAGTTTCTTCAGTTCTTCCCTTCAATTGTGTCCAAGCCACCACTTCTCAGGACACCACTTCCCCACACTCTATCTGGGGACACTTACTGCCCCATGGTTCTTCTGTCTTTCAACTCAAAGTTCTAGGACCAACACCTTCACCAGAATTAGAGGAAATCATACACTTTAAAAGTGGACATCCACGTCTATTCTGCTTGTGGTACCCCCCAGGCTTCTATTAAATAATTGCTTTAAGTGGGGCCTGTAATGAGTAGGGAACAACTACCAAGCATCAGATTTTACTTGTGCTCAGTTCAGCCTAGAATTTGCTTGCTGGTTTTGAGTGTTTATTCATTTATGGAGTCAGCAGGTTAGGATTTTGTAAGACTTGGCCACATGGTTAAAACCCAGTGAATTCCTGTTGAGATCTGTTGGATGTGCTGGCAAAACTTGCTGTTGCTATAGTGGACTTGCTTTTAATTTCATCTGTTTCAAGGATTCAGTATCCTTCCAGCATGTAAGAAACCTAAGGGCATATATTTGTATTGTTTAAAGGCAGGAAATTCTGTGAACTGAAATGAGAACACATCCCTTTTGCCTTTATAGACTTTTGTTATTTTTCTCTTCCTTTTGGGGTTTTGGAAACAAAACCAGTGAAAGCTGAAAGTTTGAACAATAGCAAATCACTTTCAAGGAAAAAAAAATACTAAGCATAGTTTTATAGCTGTATTCATACACTTTGTATATATGTAAATTTGATTTATCTAGGCATCAGAAAATACTATTTGCAGCAGGGCCTTAGCCTGCAAAAAGATCATACTGGTCTTGTCATAAAAGATTGGGGACTTGGCTGTTTTACTTTATTATTATTCCTTTACTACCATGTATTAACTTGTACCCCACTGACTTCATAACAGAGCCGATTTGTTTCATGCTAGCCACAGAACTAGGGCAATTACATTTTTATTATAAGGCAAAAAACTACAGATATTTGTACCTCTTTTATTCTATCTCCTTGTCCAAAGAGTCCACATCCCTACTTCTTAGTTGATGCAAAAGGTAGGCGGGAATTCTGGGACTGCAGATATGTGAGACCAGAACTGGTGAAGAATAAACGGGGAATAATATTCTGCTAAAATAGAGGAGTTGGACAGATAATGTCTTTCAGACAACTACAACAGCAAACTTTCTTCCAGCAGTTTGGTACTAATTAGCAGAAGGACTAGAGGCAGAATGGCTGCATTAGCACAGAGACCTGGTCTCAACAGGATACATTAATCCAATGTCCATGCTGCTCTTGGTGCTCAAACTAGCTCGACTACAGCAAAGTGTCTTTATTGCACATAATGATTTATACTGTACTACTTTATAAGGGTAGGGTTACAGGTTACAACCTACTACAGACTACTGAGATCCAACTAAGTCTGCAACAAACCTTGCTAGAACTTCAACTGCAGCCATTTCAGCAAGCACCCAAGCACTGACCCAGCAGTGGTCCTTCCACACAGTGCAGAACAAGCTGCCTGTTGCCATCTAATAAGCTTAATAGCTAAATATAAATTACAGTGGGATGCAAAGCTTGAGAGAGACATCTGACACCCAAGATACTGCTTGGCTACCAGATCTCTTCTAGGTAATGTTTCTTCATACTTGCTAATCCCTCTTCCTGGACAGCAGCAATTATGACATTGGTGAACCTCTGGACTTCGGTTTATTTGCTTTCATTTGGCACAGCACTTCAGGCCCATCTCATCAACTCTTGGAGGTTATGACAACTGAAGCTGGGATCACAAGAAGACACCATCAATCATCCCAATAAACCCAGCTCAGCTGTTTCCATGCAGTCAAAGCCTTGGGAGGAGAATCTTAACGAGCAATTTGAAAGAGAACAAAGAAGTGGCTTCACTTGAAGTGCTTGCAAGAATGACTTCCAAAGAAACCCTCCTGACCATCAACCCCAGGGAATAAAGAGCTGAAAGGTACTCATGTTCAGTGGTGGAATATCTGTCTTGTAGATCTCCACAGAAAAGCAAAGGGGATCCATAACTTCCAGCAGTAATACTTCTACAGAGGTGGAGGATGAATAGCAAGTCTTGGTTCCCACTCAAATACCAGGGGTACATCACCATCCTGATGGAAAATGAGAGGATATAGCACCTGTGATAGCCATAATTACCTCAACTATTCTTGAGGTCACATAACAATACATTCACTCTTTTTCAGACTACCCTAATTTAACATTTCTGCTCAAGTGGCCAAGAAGAACTAACCTTACATTTTGAAATGTGATGGTATGCAACTGTTCAAATCATATATTCAACAGTATGCAAAACTGACCATAAGCTACCAGTTTACAGACCTTGCTTACCTTCTGAAAATGTAGTTAAAGACTCTTGCAGGAAAAAAAATTACAACTGAGTTCATGAACTACACAAAAAATTGGCTATGACACCATTTATTAAAAGTTATGTTAAACTAGACGGTCCAACTAAAAGGAGCAGATGCACTGATTGCTAAGTTGTAGCTGCAGACAGATTTTTTTGTGCCAAGATCAAAAGAACAAGGTGTTCATATAAATGGCATTTTATTTTGATCCTATTATTCTATATGAGCTCAAGGAGAGATCAAAGGAAAAAATACCCAGGTTTCACTATTAACACTTAACATAGCCCCAGTCAGAAAATCCTTTCCAGATTGCGAGTGCAATTTATAGCCCAGCACATTTTTGTTGTTCTGGCTAATATACCTGTAGGCACAGTTTTGATTCCTTGACCACCTTTTCCATTGTGGAAAATTGCTTCTGATATATATAATTTCAGTAAGGTTCCATTTTTATGACAGTAAACCCTCCCTGCCCCCCTCTGACATCCTAGCTTTGGGGACCACACTGTTTTGGGTTGTACCCATTATCCCAGAGGGACAGAGCTGCCCTGAAGTAGGGACAATATATTCCAGACTGCATCCAGCAGTTGGGAAATTCAATACTGACAGAGTCAAGCACTAAAGTCTGGTTCAGCCCCTGCCAGTGGCAGTTCCACTGGAAGCAAAGCATACCAGCTCCAACCCAGTATGTAAACAAACCTAATGGGCCTTTAAGAAGATATATAAAAGGTTCCTCCTGATAGCTGGCAAGGAGAAGTGTGCTTTAATATGCTGTATTGCTTATTATGACATTATCCAGGGCTACTACTATTAATTAATGGTTCTATTGCTTCCCTTAGAACCCAGTGATATTGCATACAGAAGAAATAATAACATACTTACTGTATTTGTTACAGAGCCAAAGTAGGCTAACAAATTTTAATATTCATGCTTTCTTTGAATGTAAGCTTCTCATTGATGATTTAGTAATTTAGGACAAAAATTGGACCATTTCACTTCCAGTAAATTTCTTTGACACACTTACCACTGGAGAAAACTGCTAGTAAACAGGTATAGCTTATCAGACAACCTTTAGGGAAAGCAGCCATTTAGAATTCATAAAGAGAAAAAAAAAAAAGTGCCTATCTTCCATTTCCCTGCCTTGCCTACCCCTCCCCACTTGCTGTGAAAGCCTTCGTGTTACAAAGTCATTCCAAAGTTTCTTGTAAATGCCAAAAACTGGGTACCAATCCCACATGAGTTGGCTCAGCTACGGCCCACCATCTTGAACATATTCATGTCACCCAGCTCACTTCCAGGAGGAGTTTCTGGGTCTCGTTTTAGGGTCGAAAATGTATTTTATTATTATTATTTAACTATTCTCTAATAAGGGCAGACTGCAGATACATGAGGAGATGGCAAACCATGACTCTGGGAACTTGCACAGTCAATGCTGAACACATGCAGGTGAGCTGTGGGCTAGAGTGAATGCTACAATTATGGGTTAAACGAGACAAAACGTTTCATGCACACTCAGAATATGTTCATATTACACACAGCAGCCAGCTGGCTATAAATCCAAGAAGTAAGCAGGAAAGCTTTGGAGTTTAAATGGATGAATACAGATATAAATGGAAGAACAGTGGTTTGTCGCCATATGAATGGCTTTTAGCTGAAAAGAGTGGATTGCTTTTACTGGGTTTTTCCAAAAGAGAAACTGTGGTGAGATGGAAAAAAAAAAAAAAAAGAATAAGTATGATGATTGGGACATTCTGTATATTTATATTTTCTATTTTGTTTTGAAACAGAGAAGTCTGATTCAGCGTGTCTGAACAATTACACCGTGGCTTTACATACAGGTGTTCTTAGTGAATAGGGACACAAGTTCTTCAATAATACCTCTGCAGCTGATGATCCATGAACAGGATTACACTGTTAATTTATTTCAGATTCAAATTACCATGAGCTGAGCTATGAGAAGCCATGAACCATTTTTCTTGCCATATTCTCAGCTCTTTGTAGGCTTTAGCCTTCTCTACTCTCTATATAACTCTCTAAACCTATGGCAGGGGATCCCATCTGGCCACAAAACCACCAACCAGACCACCTTGATGCTGCTAAATCTGCATCTTCCTGGCAAGGCACAAAAGAAGAGAGAGCCATTTCTGGTTCTCTTTCTGTTAAATAATGATGACAAGCAGAACCTTCTGGAATTCAGACCTAAGAACTGTCCTCATTGTTTGTCATAAATGGATGATCCTGAATGACTTCCTAGGAGTCTAATTACCCCACTTGAACATTTGGGATCTTACCAAGACAAACACTTGCTCTCTCCACTCCACCTAAGGCAGCTGTAATTCCCTCTTGAATCCAAAAGCAGATTTTGAGTTCTTACCACCTCCAATATCAGCTAAACAGTAAAGACAGAAAGCAACTTCACATTCATAAATGATGTTTATATTCATTTATATGCAATACATATTATATATGTGTCTGTATATATATTTAAAAATTATTTTTTTAAAAATTTCTTTGATGTTTAAAAGTGGCTGTAGGCTCATGGTTTTGATGTACTCAGTGTTGACAGAATCAGATGGGAACTGTGGGAAGACTGATAACAAAGTTTGCTCCCCAAAACCTTTCTCCTGTGTCTCTGAACTGACTGAATGGGAACTGAGAGGGAAAAGAACAAAGATTTGCTGTTCTTTACAGTCACGCAACGAAAGTGTAGGTTAAGTACAGGAAGTATTTGCAGATTTCAGATATTTTGTGGACCTTTGTTGCTTTTCCTTGCATTCAGATCTAATCTCAGCCCCAGCACAGAGCTGGACTTTCATGTTCTGCAACCCTTCACTAATAAAAAACCCAACCCACTCTGACACTTAGGGCAAAGTGGACTCAGGTCACAAACTTTAACTTCAGATTCTAGGCATTTATTCATGCTAATGCATTAAGAGGAAAAAAAATCTTTACCACTAAGAGAAGCCTTACAATTATACTGCTGAATAAATTAATAAAAATATTTAATCTATATTTATAGCAGAGCATGTATACAGACTAAAAAGATATAGCTACAAGTTTTAGAAGAAGTTTAGACAGACAATTTGAGGTCCCACATAAATAAGTCACAGTCAGGTGATCCTTAAGCCCATGGGTATAAAAACACTGAGTGTTTCTTTTTTAAAAATTTCTGATACCAAATATGTATAAACCTCCAACTCACTCAAGTTAGCATGATTAACTTCTAGAATATTTTTAGAAAGTCCTTCAAAAAGAAGGGTAGAATTTTGAACTACAATTTTGAACAAGCAACTAAATGTGTTTGGTTCTTTAGCTTCAATCAAGAATCAATTTTGGATTTTTTTCTGAAGTCAGAATTCTTAAAATAAGCCATTTTTTCAATAGAGCCAATTTCTGAGGAAAAAAATCCTCTCCAGAATTTGGATGTAATCAGCTGTTCTAATATAACTGGCTCTGATTTGGACGTAAGGTTCATGATCATATTTAGAAGGAGGGCTGTATATCTAATTCAAGAGGTGTTCCACCAATACTGATGTGAATAAGCATAAACACCTCAACACTGTTTTAATTTCATTATTTTGTTGTATCACCTTTGGTTCTCAGAAATATTTTTGACCAACATCAGTATTTCATCTTGTACATCTTTTATTATCTCTATAACCGAGACCCATTTTCTCCTTTCCTCTCCAAATCAAGTATTTCCTTACTGCAGGAAGACATCCTAGTTTTACCACACAATCATATTTTATGATGCCTTTCCTGTACACACAAAAAGGTACTGCCTTGGTCATGTGAAATGCTGAGCACTTTACTACCACAGTGACTAAAAAAGGGTTTGGTCACGTTGCAGGAGAAGGGTTCATAGCATAAAGGGCTTCTCAAATATCAAATTTGTCCATCAGCAATATTTGACATTGCAAATAGTTCTGAATATGAATAGGAAAATATCTGACTCTCAGATATTCAGAAGCATTATATGACAAAACAGCATTTGGGAACTTTCCAGCTTTCACAAGGGTAGTCAGCTAATTCTTGATGGATCATCTGCACCTTTGGGTGCTTTCTCCAAGCACATTTCTCTTTATCCTTTTTATTGTCCTTTGTGAAGAAAACAAGAGATGAAACTCTCAACAGAAAGTAAGAAAAAAATTAACCCCTAAGTGCCTTGGGTTTTGGGAAACAGTGAGATCAAGGAAATCTCAGCTTCTGCATATGGATTAGAGGAGCAAAATGGGGCTGAGGAAAAAGCCACGGACTTTGTTCATCAATATATGCCTTTATGTAAACTAGACTGTTAATTGAAAACCAGTTTTAAGAGTCTCTTAAGAGGCAATCACCTTAAAATTAATCAAAGAGCTGTTTTGCTGTTATTTTCTTAATGGGGGATGTGCTCCTTTGGACCTACAGAAAATGGCTCAATCCCAGAACAGCGGGAGGAGATGGATGTGCAAGTGGACCTGGAAGATCTCAGGACCACTGGGTGCTGCTGAGACTGGAGATGAGGGCAAGTGGCAGCCAACAGGACCTATGAATGAAGAAGAGACTTGGTATTAACCTGGCCTATTTAAGCAGGATCATGTGCCTGAGATCACCACAATAGGTTTCCAACTGCTTGTTTCCTCATTTGCTTATGGCTTTCCCTGCTTGTTATTTCTACTAAAGTAATCTCCATGAGGTACATGGAGCAAAATCTTCATTAACAACTTCGTTTTGTTTTGTTTTTCTAAATGCCTCTCCTTGAAATAATCCTTAACTTGCTTGTTCAGCCTGGCAATGACTCACTAAAAAAATTAATTTTATAACAGTAATGCAGGGACAGATATAAAAGGTGAAAATTGTCAATTATTTTGCCTTCAAACAGCCTGAAAACATCTTCAAACAGCACACAGAGGAAAGGTCTGTATTTGTCTACAGATGTGTTTCCTTAACATTTTTAAATCAGTTTATATCAGCAAGAATGACCATCTTAAATTCCTCAGTGTCTTCAAGGACCTCATTTCATGAATTCGTATAAAAGGCAGAAAAGCATATATAAATATTTAAAAAGCAGCCAGGAATGTATGCAAGAGGTTTTGTGGAAATAGTGCAATTAGATAAAAAATATCAAGTGTTTAAATTTCTTCTGACACTTGGTCTGAGTCAATTCTGAATTTGCACCTATCAAGAATAAAAAAACCAAAAAAAAACAAACCCAAAAAAACGGTTCTGAATGAGACTGATTATTTCCTTTGCAATATTTTACCACAGAGCAGTTATTCTCTCCCTCTACCAGATCTGACAGCCATTCAAAAGTGCTGGTTTTGCTGCACACTAAACTAGAAATATGATCTCTACTTGGAAACTCCTCTCAGAAATATTTTCCTCTGTCAATTCTCAGTAACTGCGTTCAATAACAAGCGTGACTATTGAACTTTTAAAGTATCAATGTTCAGTCATCTTCCCGAGTTTACATATCACAGCTGCAGGGAATAAAGATGGTGCAAGACTGCGAGCTCTCCCCATTGCTGAGATGCTTTTCATAACCTTTCGTGATATTTAATTGGCACTGCTTTCCCCTCCTTCATTTCCAAATGGATGAATCACAGACTCAGTTTTCCAGGAACCAACCACTTCAGCTCTTCTCTGCCCTTCCGTCAACTCTTCCTCAGCCGCCGCCAGCCCTTTGCTTGACCCCGCCTTTCAGAAATGTTCAAATGGAAAGGCTCAGCTAAAATGCATATTTTATGCCTTCTGAGAAGAAAATGACAACACCTAAAACCTAAAAAATTAGGACAGCAGGCTTGCCAGACCGTCCCACAGCCACTGCAACATCTTTACAGGAGAGAGTGGAGAAGAGTTGCAGTTGCAGAAGATCAGACTTCTTCACTTTCTTAGTAATACTACAATACGTAGTCTAGTATTCTAGGTACTTTCTGGTACTTCCAAATACTCTCTGGTACTCTAGGTACTCTCTAGCACTTTCAAGAACAGGCTGAGCAACCTTGTCTAGATGATACTAAATGGAATAAATGATCTCTCCAAGGTCCCTTCCAATCTAAGCCTTTTTTGATGATTCTACTCTTGAGTTACACACAGGAAATTAATCCTAGGTGAATGTAAAACTTGAACAAAAAAGTTTTCATCAGGCAGTCTTCAGTATTATTCATTAATTTTAAGTTATAACTTGAAAAAAAAAAACCCCAAAAAAACTAGATCAGCAACCCAGCAGTTCTCTGAAAAGAAACATGTCCTCAGCTGGTCAATCTGCTCCAACAGCCACACTTGGACTTCTTCCCTACAACTCTTCTGTGATGCTCCCAGATGACCTCCCACCTTCAATATACAGACACAAGAAGTCTCACCAGTGCTGAGGTCAGTTTGATCACTCACATTCATCTAGGTTTTCTACACACATTTAACTATCATCTTGAAAATTATCTCACTGTGTTTCTGGATGCACATTTCCATCAACAGCCTTTAATCCAGGCCATGAGAAGCTAAACATTGTCTCAGATATGACCCTATGAAAGAAGAAATGCATCCTATAAAGCATTTAAATCTGTAAGATCTTGTTACCTGTACAAAGTTAATTCCAGGCACACATTTCAATTTTGTGAACATTTGAGGCCCTGCAAAACCAAGCAGTAGATCCATGAGCCTACACCATGACCTACCAGGTGAGAACATTGCTTAATTCTGCTACATGTGCATCAGGTGGTCACAGGCAGTGAACTTCAATGAGTAAATTTTGTGGAGAAACATTAGCTTACAACAGAAGTAGAAAAAGGCATCTTAAGAACAGAAGAACAGGCCCACATCTCAGATGACATAAAGCATCTTACAGAGAAAAGCAAAGTGTAGGAAGGTCAGCCATAAATTCTACTGTTGCTCCAGCAGAAATATAGGAAAGAGTTTCATATGATCCCAGGTGCTGACTGAAGGTCACACGAGGACATGGAAGGAACAGATGACCAAGGTGGCTATTTCAAAAGGTCTTCAGTTCTCTAATGCTAAATTTATACTCAGATGCTTGGAGAGAAAAGTGTAACAACCAAGTACCTGAGTTCATATCATCAGAGGGAAAAAAATTAACAAATGGAAATACGGTGTCTAGGACTTAAACATAAAATTTTCTCAGTCAGCCACATGAATTAAAAAGGCTGAAGTTACACCCAAGAAAAGTGCAGATGATGCTCAGACCAGGAGAAAACCACCTTGGAATACTCTCCTGATATTCCCTGATCTCCTTCTTCCAGCAGCACCTCCCCTCAAGCCATGGATGGATGCAATGATCTTAAAGGGCTTTTTCAACCTTAATAGTTCTATGATTCACCCATCCAACCTGTGAGAGTAGAACCCTTCCAGAACACACACTGGTAAGACATTATTAGACCACATAAGATTCAAAGAAGGCTTTATATCAAACAATTATCTAGGAGAACAGCCCACCCTCTCCACTGATACCCAAGTCATACACATCATTTATTGCTTCCAGATAAACTACTACATTACAAACCATCTTGGTGGGAAAAAAATAAAAAAACTTACTAAATAACTGCAATGCAAACAGTTTGCTACCAACTAGCCCTCCTAGGACCATCAAATAGCATTCACACCACTTCTGTACTCCTGCTCCATCAACAACTTGCTGCCCACCATCCATAACTAATGGTTAGTAATGGGAACCACTACTCTCACCATGACCATCCTTCAGAAAATATAGAACTCTCTAGCTTAGAAGCTCAGAGATTTTAAGATTTGTGTGTATATATATATATAAACACACATACACACCTATCATGTGTATATATACATGTACATACATGGGAAATTTTCTGAGCAGGAAACCATGAAATGATTTCCAGTACCTGTGAACAACTGCCAAACTAACATTCTCAGCTCCTAATGAAAAATTGTCTATTTAACTGCTTTTAAAGAAAGATTTTTTTTAATTTTTTTTTTTTTTTTTTGCACATTAAGGTCATTAAAAAAACCCAGCTGCTTCACTGATCTGGAACAGATTTTCAGGGAGATGTGGCAAAACACCATGAATGCAGCTACATAAAACAAGCTACAAGGAAAAGGCTTACTCTCTGCTTTCTGCAGTTATTCCAGAGCAGAAAATAATAGGGTGGTGATTCCTAAGCTTTTTTCAGCTCAGTTCTGCCACAAATGTCAGAGGCAACTCCTGGCTGTGTATTGTTTTGGATTGACATCAGTGCCACCAGGAAGGACCTCTTGCCTAATAGTCAAAATGGACACAAGAAGCCTCCCAGTCCCAGCTCTCCTATTTATCAGGAATTGCTGGTTTCAGAAGTCCCCTCCTGACTTCTCTGTTATTTTGCCCCCTTGCCAAGTGCTGTGGTACTTGATCTACTTCTGTGGCTTCCTGATTTTACTGTAGCACAACCAATAGCAACAATAAAAAAAGGTTTTTATAGAGCAACACATCACAGGTTTTTTTCTTAAAAAAAAATGTTTCTCCTAGGTACAGTGTTTACAAAGAAAATGATTTTTAAACTTCTAGGAATACAGTCTTT
Organism: Calypte anna; assembly: GCF_003957555.1. Lineage (NCBI taxonomy): Eukaryota > Metazoa > Chordata > Aves > Apodiformes > Trochilidae > Calypte > Calypte anna. The sequence continues at coordinate 3,856,051 of NC_044253.1, read as the reverse complement.
AGCTCAAGACTGTTCCAGAACTATTTGCCATTCGCTATCCATTACAATTCAGAACCTGTGTCTAACTTGGAAATTTAGTACGTTTACTCTGAGTTTTATGGTATACTAAATGGTTTCATTACTTTTTACAGGAAGTAATGCAGAATTATTTGTAGTTTCAGTAATGGAACCAGTACGCCAATGATCTTCCATTTCTGAAGTTCCCTAGTTATCCTGAGATAATAAAAATACATCAAGACAGCAGCAAGAAAGTGGACAGTTCTCTACAGCATCTCAACAATAAACAGCAGAACCGTGATACTTCACCAGAATGTTCAAAACCTAAATTGAATGGCAGCATGATTGCAGTGGTTCCAGTTATGTTAATCTGGCTGAATTCATGGTTCATTGATGCTGCAATTATGCTGCAAAGCAATGCTGCAAGCATGCTATCTCATCCTCCTGCAGCCTGCTGAGTCTGTGACCATTATTCTTTATGTGGAAAAAAGAAAAAAAAAAAAAAAAAAGGACCTAATACATTGGAGTCACATTTCTACCTGCACAGGGTTTGCAAAGATGCAGTCAGACAACTGAATTTTGAGACTTTCTTCTTCTTACAATTTAAGAGGGAAAAGATCCCATGAAGGTCATTGACCATTTTTTTGCCAATTTACATACTCAGTATATAACTTATAAGCTTTATCAGCCCCTGTCACCTGCAGGGTATGTAAAGGAGGTGAAGACTTTTGGCCCAAGTACTGGTTGCAGTACCTCTTCAGTGGAAAGAAAACCTAAATATCTCCCCACCTTCTTTTAATGACATCTCCTGATTGACCATGGTGGACAGGATGTGGAAACCATCCACATGCAAAACCTTCTGCTGTGAAGGTTTAAGGGGAAGGTTTACTTTCAGGGTTTTCCTTCACCCAGGGCTCCATCCCACCAGTAGGAAGGAGATCTGCAGAGACTCATCCAACTAGGTAGAGGTTCTGCCATGTTGTCAGGAACTTGTTGTCTCAGATCTTCAGCAGATGAAAATTACATCCAACTAAATTGAACAAATAATGACTTTGATCTGAGAAAGCAACCAAAACATCCATGTTTCATTCACCTGATGAATAAATTTATTTTCTAAACAAAGGCCTTCTTAAATCTATATGGTTTCACTGGAGAACTTAACTTATTTTATCTGCATCTACCTCAGTAACTATAGCCAAGTGTTCAAGTTACTTCTGCCACTTAAAAATGCATTAAATACACCTACAGACATTCATGTGACAGATATTAAAGTTTAAATTATATCTTTACATAAAGTTTGCTATCCAGAATTTTAACAAACTATACCATTGCTAGATTTAGTTAACAAAACCTGAATGCAGTGCTTAATTCCACAATGTCAGACTTGATCCATGACTGTTCCCTTATTCTCCAAGAATTTTTTCCTAAGTGCAGCCTTTGTTGCCTGTTTCTTGGCAATAACAGGTTAAGAAAGCATTCAAAAGAATGAATAAATAAACCAGCAAAGCAGAATATTTCAACCTCACAAGGGTTTCAGGGAGACTTTCTGGGCACTAAAGAAGGGTGACTGAGCATGGGGCTCTCAAGTATCTGAGAGGAGACCCAAGAAGAGCTGAATATGTTGGCCTGCAATTAGGAGATGCTTTAGTATGGCAGCAGCTCCTTCGCTAAAGGGATACAGTATACTTGCCCTTCTCCAGAAGTTTTCAACTTTCCAGTTTTTACTGGGTTGAGGAGGCAGGGATACAGGAAGATGATTTTTCAAGCACGCAGTCAGTCTGGTTTTTTTTAAAGAACTGCTCTGCTTAAAAGCCAGACCCTTTTCCAATGATTTTACTCTCAAAGAAACATTGTGGAATCAGGTGGCTAAACAGAAGCTAGGTCACTGCATACCTTCAAAGAATTTAAAGCCTGATTTCCAGATTCACAATTGACTTAAGCACTTAGAAGTTCAAGTCCCATTAGAAACCAATGGTGCTGAAGCACTTAAATTTTTTTTTTAAAGAATTTAAGCAGATCTTGAAAAAAACATGATACCAGCCACTTCAAAGCTGGCTCTCCAAACTCTGGGGTGATTGAGTTTCCATAATACAATTATGGTTGTAATGGAGCTAGATTGAAAGCTGGGCTCAGCTTTCAATCAATCTCCCCAAAATAGTTGCAGATGATGTGTATTTTAGCTTTCTGATCCTCAGGTGACACGCGTATGAACAATATTAGCCAGAGATGCATTAGAAAGGGAAGGCAATACTCTAACTAGAAATAACCATCTTTTCCACAGATGAATGGACATCCATAACAATTTAATCTAACGAGACATCTAGCTTACATGCCCATTTAAAAAATGATAATGGCACTTGTCTGGCAGGTTTGTTCCTCGATGCTTCATTCAGTGACTATTCCAGTTCTTTTACTTTTTTTTTTTTCACTATTATCATCATAGGTCTTTTTCCAGATTAAATCCACCAGCAGTTCTCACCCAAGCCACAGCTTCAATTAATCCCCAGTCTGAGTCTTAACACAAGGAATTTGTTCATTGACTGAGATTTGGAACTGGTTTTAGAATGAGTTTTGTAATATTCCTAAAACAAGGAAACTAAACAAGTTTTTAACCAGTCACCACATCAACAAAAATTTAAAAGCACATCAGTAATAATAGGAATCTTTACCAGGCACTAAATAATACTGGTTTGAGAAAGAATTTGTATTTTATGTAAGAACATGACTATGTACTGATAGATAATCAGCCCAGTGGATCTGGCTTGCAGTCTACACTGCCTACTTAAGCTGGAGCTTAAATACAACACAGAAAATGATGTCAAGTCCTCCAGACAGGAATGTCTGTGCTCCAAAAGTTTTATTACTCTCACTCAAAAGCATTAGCATGGACAAGAGGAAAAACGAAATATTAAATACACCATTAACAGGAAAATTATTTCAAATCAATGAAGCATGACAAGACACAAATATACTGTTTCTCAAGTTCTTTTTTTTTTTTTTTTATAATGCACACTGAGGAGACAGCAAGATAGTGAATGGCCAAGGTTCAAAGACAGGACACAAACCAGATGAAACTAGAAACAGCATTAAGTCAAAAAGCTCAAAACTCTGAAGAAAATTAGCAATGCCTACAGTTTGAATTCATTACTGACTTCACATCAATCTTTCCTTTTTTTCCAAGTAGGTACTGTTAAGTTCTACTAACTCTACAGAATTAAGGTATTTCTTTAAAGCTAAGCTTGCCAAACCTGCTCCCAACCCAAACCCAACAGATAGTTTCTTTTCTCTTGAAGTGAAGCAGCAAAGTAATGCTGTAAAACAAACTGGCTATTTTCTTTACAACAAAAAGATGGTCTAATACTTAATGAACACTTTCTGGTCAGCAACTGAAGAGTTATGGAACATCATGAAAGCACTTTTACCAATTCCTTAAGTAGGCAAAACTCCCTTTTACAGTCCAGGGCAACAACTGATCCCTACAGGTACTCTGTAAGTGTGTTCAGAGAAAGTATGAATTGGACCACAAAGAAGAACTGGGCCTCTCTAAGAAGAGACAGACTCAGAGGTGCTTTAAGAACCCAGTTCCTACATCCCTCCTAACCAGAGATACATGCTATGGTTTTATTAAGTTTATTCTGCCAAAGGATTTGGTCCAACAGACATTATTGGTCAGACTATCAACATCCACTGACTTCAGCATAGCAATCCTGACAGCACATCTTTACCTACAGCACTCATTCTCCCTTGACAAGCCCAAGAATGATTCCTCTATTACCTACACTGATTTATTGGAAAGGCTTTAAAACGTCTCGAGCTCCACAATCTAGACTGAAGGAAGACGGTCAATGGAGGTGATTACATCTGAAAACGATAGATCATCCATTACTGACAGCCTTTATATTTCTCACATGAAAAAAAAAAGAAAAAAAGCCCTTGTCTTCATATGCAGACAGAAGACATTTGAAATTTGTAAGGCGAATATGAAGACTGAGGGTTTAAACCCTCACTTTATCAGCTCCACAGGCCCAATTTTGCAATCAACTAAACCTACAGTACATTTTCATCAAGTGCTGCAAATCAGCAAAATATTAAATGAATCTTGAAAAAATGATTATGAATCCACAGTTCTGTTTGACTGTATAATTCTATTTAAGATTAAAATTACTATCATAAAAAGGCCACTTTCTGAATGTAATTCCACAAAAACATCATCACAAAAGCTTTTACTGCTATTTATGTCAGAATGTATTTTAAACAGTTCTAATCATTTACCTTTGTGGACACTTAATTAAAATTACAAAACCAATTTTAATCTGTAGTCCAATTAATATGCAAATATATGCAAATGTGGTAAATCAAGGTGGTGATTAAGTTAAGGACACTCTATTTCATGTCTGCTTTAAGTGTGAAAACAAACAATCTTTTTTGTAATTGTACTGATGGATTGTGATGTTTATAGGGTTAGTATGGGGTACAAATGTTTATGCATCAACATTATGCCAAAACAAAGATTTTATACTCTGGAGTGATTTAGCATCCAGCATACATTCAGATGTAACAAAGTCATTTTGCAGTCATCTTGTGAATTAGAATAAGGTCAAAGCAAAGTTAAATTTCTATGTCATCCATTTGTATGGCTATTTAAAATTCAACAATCACTTTCTGATGTGTTAGGTAAGAGCCAAGAAGTCTCAAGAATGGCATATTATCACCCTTTATCATTTAGTGTTCATAATATACTGGTTTATCTTTGATACTATTACAGAAATAGTTCTCCCATTAAGGTGCAAAGATATTCATCCTTTTTAACCCTTTTTCCTCCACAAGTTTGAATTTTTAAAGCTGCAGGCAAAGGTTCATACAGCAGCAAGGCTTTCTCTAACAGATAAGAAACCATTTTCACCAAGTATTGCTAAAGTTGCCATTTTTGCAGGCACTTTTTACCTCTTCTTTCCTCCCTGTTGCTGACTTGCTCAGACTGATGCTCCTTCCCATTTGCCTGAGGTAAAGCCTATCTGTTGCTCTTCAAAGGAACAAATCTGAATTTTTCAACTTATGAAAACCACAGTCTTGGACTGCAGCAACCCATTTTCTCTGCCAATAAAATAATTAATTTGGAATATGAAGGATTTCATTTTACAACTTGAACCTATGAGTTCAGTTTCCATTGCCTTCATATCCTTAGGAGTCTCCAAACCAGTATGGTGCACACATCGAGTGCAGGACAGCATACACCTCCTGTCATAGTGTGATACCCAAATATAAAACCCCAACTGAATCACTCTCCATGCAGCTTTACTCATGACTGATTAAATCTCCATCAACTACAACAAAAATTCATGTCAGGAAATATTTAAAAAAAAGTTTCCTCTGTGTTGTTTTCACAAATGTGCTTGATTTTATTTTAAGGTTAGGTCCCAAATAGTTCATTAGATTAGGACGAGCTACTATTTCACTATTTTAACTCCAAATTCGTTATGCTTCTGCATTGTTACTGTCACCACAAGATGCAAGAATAGAAAATGCAGCTACACTCAGCAAAGCTGCTTTTAAAAAACACATTCTAGTTTGGCTGCATGAGTTTCTTAATGAACACAAGGTATCTGGAAAGTATGTAAAATAATTTAGGCTTTTGAAAAAAGAAAATGGATAGGAGGTATTTTTGCAATAACAGACCTTATAAACTTCTTTAATCTCAAAGATGATATGTTTTGGCTGCTCCCATCCAGACACACAAGCAGCAGACCAGGGGATGTTGGAGCATGCTCATTTTAATTTCTTACACTATCCTATAGAGGTTTCTTGAGACAGAAAAGGAAAATCTTTCCTCTGACTTCTTCTTACACAATGTTGATCTTGTCCAACTACTAAGAACAAGTCAAAGATGAAAATGAACATACTCTACCATCCCCTGGTCTGCTGTGTGTCTGGGTGGGAACAGCTGAAATGTTTTATCATCTTGAAGATTAAAAAAAGCACAGAAAATATCAACAAGTATCCCAAACCCCAAAACTACTTTCCAAGTTTCTGTTATGCATCAGAGGGCAACAGTTATCATAGTCCTTAGGGGAAAAAGAAAGTGTAATTTTTTTTTCCTGGCCTTTTTCAAGTCTTCTTGCATAGTTGAGATACAATCCCCCTATAAATTTTGACTGAATGCCTTAAAAGAAGACCTTCACTTACCTATTATTTAAAACTGATTTAATTTACTAGATTTCTTAAGTTTCTGACCTCCTGTATTTTATGATGTATTTAAACCCCTTTGACTCTTATGAACCATTTAATTAAACAGATAATAACTGCACATTTGTCCTAGTTGCCATTCACCAAAATTAAGTTTCAACATTACTTCTGAAAGTATTCTGCCTGCCTGTCACTCACCAGTCTTTCTTTTCAATTACTGGGGGGGGAGATGTCCTTGATTATGTCTATGAAACTGATGACATCAACACATGGCATTGCAAAAACTGAGAAATAAATCTGCACTTTTTAAACTATGGATACTGTTTGATCAAGTCTGTATGGCTAGAAGAAGAAACCAGATCTTCAGATGATATAAATTCCTATACTTGAACTGAATGGAAGTGCAACCCTTTAAGCCAGCTGAAGACCTGGTCCACCAACCATCAGGCATGGTTGATAAAACACTGATTTCTTTACCTTCTGCTCCAGCCTGTGTTACAGGGAACAGATTACAGTCACAAGGCAAGGTATCTAAGCTATACAAGAAATGAGACAGGAAAATCTCTGTAATCAGCTCAGTATTATACCATTATTTTGGTTACAAGATTTATGGCATTCTTGCCCCCCAATCAAGGGTAGGCATCTACTGGGTCGTTTGGCTTCATCAATAAAATGGACTCTCAGCCAGAATCAGCTGCTTATTTGTCAGAATTAAAGCATCCATGTCATAGCTAAAACACTTTCACATGCTTAATGTACTTACTGCAGTTGTGCTCAAAAGGTCCTTTAGGTCTGTATTATAATTGTCCGATTTTCTGGGTATATTTTAAAAAGTTAATAGAAAAAAATAAAAATAAACCCTTGCCGGACACTGTGGTGCCCATATAGCATGAACTTTTATTTGAAGCCTAAATACACCTGTGACTTGAAACGAGAGTATTGATCATTAACGAATGGGAATGGTGATCAGAATATCATCTAATTAAAAGGTAGGCATGATGGGATACCCTGCTGGCTTTAAATGAGGAATTGCCATTCTGCCTGGCTTTGTGAACACCCCCTGTTTGAAGCTGTGCTGTTTGATCTCACATCAGGCGTAATCCACAAGAGGACCAGAATACGTGCTGGCCCAAAACAACAGCCTTTTTTTGAGACTGACCTAGCAGGATTCTGGTGTAGAAGCACCAAAACTGGTAAAAAAATGTCTGTCTGGGGGTGTCTGCTTTTATTAAACTTTTTTGGCTACAAGTCTCATGGAAGGTTCTAACTACCACAGACATTGCTGCCTTGTGAACTGGAATAACAGTGGGACAACAAGGGAATCATGGAATGGGTTGGGTTGGAAGGGACCTTAAAGATCAGGCTGGAACACCTCTCCTGTGAAGCCAGGCTGAGGGAGATGGGGTTGTTCAGCGTGGAGAAGAGAAGTCTCCAGAGAGATCTACAATGACCTTCAAATATCTGAAGAGGGCTACAGGAAGGCTGGAGAGGGACTATTTGCAAGGGCCTGGAGTGATAGGATGAGCAATGGTTTTAAGTTAGAGAAGATCAGACTTACATTGGATATTTGGAAAAAGTTTTTTACTATGAGGATCATGGAAAAATGGAAGAGGTTGCCCAGGGAGGTGGTTCAGGCCTCATCCCTGGAGATATTCAAGGTGAGGCTTGAGGAGGCTCTGAACAGCCTGACCTAGTTGGGGGTGTCGGGTTCGACTGGATGAGGTTTAGTGGTCCCTTCTAACACAAATTATTCTACAATTCCATGGTCATCTAGTTCCAACCCCCTGCATGGAAGAGGAGGGATAATGGAGGGATTCCTTTCTTTTCACAGATTTTGCTGCTAAGCCTGCCTAAACAATTACCTTTGGTACTGATTCAAACAGTATAGCTCAATTCTTCTGAATTATCTCAGAAGTGTATGTATTTTAGAACATTTTGGACTCTCTCCCACAAACTCTCAATAACGACAGTGGGAAAAGGCATTAAAAAAAACTGTAAGAGTGTCTCAGAAATTCAATTCTTGGCTTCTACTCCTCCAGTAATAGGTCCTGCTTGAGACGTTAAAATCCTGATTATTAGTAAAGAACTGAGCAGACTGGGTTCCTCATGCTCAAGTCTGTGTGTGCAGACAGGCATGCATGAGCACACACATGTAAAGGGCTTCTCCTCAGCTTTCCATGGCAAATCAGCCATTGACAAATACTTTTTTAACTACTTGGAAATGCAGTTTCATCATTTAGTCCTTTGGGGCTTGAGAACTTCACTACTCATCTCTCTGGGGCACTACGGATAACAGATTTTCAGTAATTTCTGAAAAACTGCACACTAGATTAGCTCTGAGGATCTTGCTGATAATAAAGGGACTGAGGATCTTTAATTTACGAGGTTTGCTGAAGACCAGCATGTCCCAGACAGACATGGGAAGTCCATCACCCTGTAAGGGGTGGTCAGGAACAGAAAGCAGACAACATTGATGTAAATATTACAGGTGGAAAACCCCACAACTATGTCTGTTCATAGTCATAGTCATGGTTTCCATCACAAGGCAAGCTCTTATTTCCTACATCCCAAATCTATATTGCTGTCTCCTGGTATATGTGAGGATCTCTGAGGACCTGTGCCCACCAAAATTCAGAATTCCAAGGACTTGAATCTCGGTCAATTCATCCCCTCATGTTACCCTTTGCAACTGCTGCTTCTCTCCATTCTCAAACAGAACAACTCTGTATGATCTGCAGCATCTCTGCACCTTTGGTGTAAGGCTAAAGACAGAGGTTACAGCAAATTCTGGCAAAGAAACAGCTCACCAGCAGGAAGGTAGAGAGAAATGCTGCAGGTTGTCACAATACTTTTATAGTTTCTCCAATTAATGCTCCAAAATAAACAAAATTTAACTACTATATGAAGTGAATTAGAGATGGAGTACATCAACTCAACCTTCTAATAAGTGCAATATTCCCCCCCCAGCAGATTTTTCTACACATTTAATAGTAGACTTATGTAATATTCTATATAGTTAAAGAGACTTCAAAAACTTCAGACAAATGATATTGCTTATCCCATTTCTACTGTCACATGCCACAGTAATACTTTGACAAATACAAGAATATTGTACAAAGATGAATAAAAGCAATGAACTACAAAATGGTCTTGTTTATGAGAACACCCACACACAACCCTCATTCTTTTGGCTGAGAAAAGGCCACAGATCGGTCAAGATCAAGAAAATTACCCTCACGTTGACAGCAGAGTTATGCAGATGACTGAAGTTTGACTGTTTGATTTTTCCTGTATTAAAAAATAAACCTCACTACGGCAAAGTTTCTACATATTGTGCCCCAGAATAAAGAACTTGATGGCTATGAGAAGACAGGCAAAGAAGAGAAGACAGATGACACAGCTGCTTGCTGCACAGAAAATGAGTGAGCACCTAAAAAACACTGTGTTGATTTATTATTATGCACAGAGACAGGACTCCAAGAGAGCATGCAGACATTACCTTGAGAATGATTCATTAATAGGTTAAGTCCTGTTGCTAAAATTGTTTGTGTATTTCACCTCTTTACAATCAAGTGAACAATGTGCTGTTCAAGTAGCAAATTAGAAGCGCACAGGTTCTAATCTAGGACAATTCTCAATGAGCATATTTAAACTTAACATGAACCTGGATGCAAATTACAAGAAGGCAGGGAATAAGATGACAACAGAAAAGGTTGTCATGGGAGCCCTGATGAGCAGGAACTGCTCCGAGAGGATACAGCCTCACCTTCCCACTTAAATAATCAGATACAAAAGAAACATTAAAATTAAGACAGGAAGATCCATGACAGCAACCACTTCACAGAAAATTCCATATGTATATTTTGTGAACACTGAAATACACAAGTTCAGCAAGACCAAACATTCCTTTTAACACTGTCCCTTGCAATTCTAATGTTACCCTGAGCATTAGACCATTCACGGTAAAGATGCTGGGTTTGGTTTTCTTCATCAAAACACAAAAAAGTTGTGTATCTTTTGTCTACATGCTGATATTCAAAAATATGTAAAACATCAGAGGGAACAGAGGGGGTTACACTGGGCACCAGCTCTCTACATCTCAGCTGCCTTCCTGACCCTCAGTGCTTGCACACAGAAAACCAACTTCAAGTTTACTTGTTGGTGTACAGGCGGCACCAACACTACCTCTGGAATTAGATACCTGCAGACTGTTGTAGTAAGAAATAAAGCCATTTATTGGAAGAAGTAGACACCAAACAAATCTGACTTTAACCAACACACCCATTAACACTTTAAGTGCAACAAAATTGTGTACATCAGCCTGTATTAAGTTCTCCTTGAAGATACTCCAGGCTCTCCTAACACTGAGCATTCATTTCAAAATATTTCCAAATATTTTCAGCAGCTCCTCTTACCCTCCAGTTTCCCACTGATGTGCTGACAGAGATCCCCATGCACTGCCTGGGTACCATACATTCTGGTGCAAACCCTAAGATTTCCTACCTCTGCTGATACTTACACCTATATTCATACTTTTAAAAATAAGGGAGGTGCAGCTTTTCACCCCCCTAATAGAAACGAAAACGTAGAAAATAATTGCACTTGTATTTATGGGTGCACTCTAATTCTTGATAACAAAATAACCAAGCCTTGCCAACAATTTATTCCATCACACAGCAGCACTACTTTTACTCTTTGTAATAAATTTTACTCGTCTGTGTTACCTTATGCCATTCAGAAGAACGGGATTTAAATATAATATTTAAACAACGTGGAGGATAGCAACTAAAAGGTGCCCACAAGAGACTTATTTAGATGCCTACTAAATATATTTACCTAAGTCAACGACGCTGTTTTATTTGGCAATTCCACATTTTAAAGCTATTGTCTCAATTAGGGCAAGAAGGAGGCTAGGGCTTATGGCTGCAAGTCTCTGCCTGCATTCATTTATTGTTCAGTTCACAGTCTCTGAATACAACACAATCCTCCAACGGAGTCAGCTTTCATAATTCAGCAGTACAAAGTCTGCAAACACATGTAACCTAGATCCATATTTCACAGTGACAGCATATGATAGCAGAATGTGAAGTATTAATGCTAGTGTCACTACAGTCCTACACTCTACTGCACTTTAAGAGAAAGCAGCTGCTGAGATGAAATGTGTGCCAACTGTCTGAAGACAGAAACATAAGAAACATTCCTTCTGTTACAAAGGGAGAGACACACACAAACAGACTTTCTTTTAGTCTCAACAAGCACAAAGTTTCTTACTTTCCCCTTTTATATTTCTCTTTCAAAACCGCTTGCGCGCCGGGGGAAGACTTGGGGGAAGCGACTGCCTGGTCCACCAAGGAGTAAAGGGAGCAGAAAGTGATGCATTGGTATAGGAAGCTGCTGGAATGATGATACCCACCCAGCATGGTTCTCCAAAATCAGTTATAGGTACAGGAAAAAAAAAAAAAAAAAAGCAGTTCCCACCAAATATCACACAATTGTTTTGGATGGAAAAGACTTCAAATCGTCAAGTCCAACCATTGACCCAGCACTGCCAAGGCCACCACTAAACCATGTCCCTCAGCACCACATCTACAGTTTTTAAAACCTGCCAGGGATGGGGACTCAAAACATAGGAAACATGAGATAGCATCACCCAGCATGCTGGTAGAAATTTTTAGCACTTTCCAGGAATACTGCTGCAGCTTTTCAATAGCCAAAGCAAAGAAATACTCTGCCCTGCCTGCAAACATCTTCATCCTCACCCATCCTCGTGGAGGATGCACCTGATACTGAGAGTTTACTTAATTAGACTAAGAGACAAGCTATATAACTGCAAATTGAATTAACAAGGAGCACTTCTTTTTTTTAATCTATTGTCTATATAAAGATTGGTGGAGAACCTCCCCTTCTTGATTTGTGTCTAGTCCAGGAGCAACTGTACAGAATGATCTCCCACGTACTTTACCACCACCTTTTAAGCACAGCACTACAAGAAGAGGGTGACATAATTTGAAATGTTTGGCTGTAATTCACTTAAAAACTAGTACAACCTCATTGACCTCCTTATCAAACAATTTATTGTGCATTTACAGACTGGACAATGAAATAGAGGAGGGAAGGTATTAATGGTGACACTATTTGGCAAGCTCATAGCACAGTTCATTCAAAAGGCAATTTTAAAATTGAATGAAGAGGTTTGACTAGGCAATAAAAACAGCCACAATGCCAGTGAACAGTACTTAGGAGGAAAGCCTCTAATTATCCTATTTATAAATCAACAGCAATTTTACTGATGACTTCTTCTCAAACTTGATTAAAATAACTTCAAAAATTAAAAAATAATCAGATCATATTTATATTATTAAATTACAATTTTAAAGTATTATTGATTCTCTTCATAAATGAAAATGATAAAAACTTGAGGACAAGAATGAGGCAACATTTTTTAAGAGAAACATTTGTACAACACTCGGCAACATAATTATAGTGCTGCCCTTGGGGAAGGGGATTTTATTTTATAATGAGAATGTTTACACTGTTATGGGGTTCAATCTATCTGGGAGGGAAGGTTAAACTTCTTTCCATTAAAGACAGCCTTATAATGAAAAGCTCTGAAAGGAGAATGGAGTCTAATATAGTAGATGTAATGGCCTATTAAATGATTCACACACACAAAATGAATCAAATTCATTGTATCTTACTGCTCTTTTATGACAAAATTGTTGAAAAAATAAAACTATTGTCAAGATAATTGCATATTACATATACTGTATTACTGTAACTACTATTCTTATTGGGTGACCCAGAGTCTACATTTTAGGTGCATTAATAGGACATTACATTTTAAATACTTTATAGTATTGGAATGTTGTACAAAAATCCCACTTTCACTCTGAAAGCAGAAATCAATTTAGACTTAAAGTCCTGCTGCAATTCTGCATCATTCTTTTTCAATTAAGTTTTTGCATACATTCTTTATGATGTCATTTCTACATTCCTGCAACAGATGTTTGTTTATATCCCAATTTACTAAACTGCTCCTGTACTAATTCCTGCTATTTTAAACGTAACCTCTACAACTAGCTGGTGCTTCCAACACCTACCACTATAAATGTTTTCTTAAACCTCCCCTCCCTCAATCTATTGCTAGAAATCACCACCCCTGGTCATTACAGGGTAGTGGACATTGCTTTTAAAGGGGTTTGAGTGTATTAAAAAAGAAGAAATTAAATAAAAGACACAGTACATGTGCAATGTATTCCTGTATCAGCAGTTTAAAACAGGTAACTTGGGGGGTTTGAATAAAAGATTAATAATGGTGTTCCCTTTGTCAAGACCTGAATTTGTATGAAATCCACAATGCAATAATTTAGCTTACTATCACAGCTCTGTAATAATAATAATAATAATAATAATAATAATAATAATAATAATAATAATAATAATAATAATAATAGAAGCATACATACACATTCAGGAAGTCCACATAACTGGACAAAGTCACCTACAGAACTGTCCATACCTACACAAGCACACTTACATTAAACATCATAAACCTTGGATTATTATCTTTCCTGAGTGTTAATGCTGCAGAATACTGACTGTATTATTTTAATGTGCTGGGCAGCATTAGTAATACAGGACCATGGCTATTTCAGGTACTTCTATCAACTCAGTGAAATACACAGTGAGCAGTGGCCAGAGTGTTCCCTTCTCTGGACAAAACCTGGGACATCAGAAACAAGGCAAACTTCAGATTTCAGAAGGTACTAAGATAAATCTAGAGAAGCCTTTGCAGTTATACCAAAAATTTCAAACTACTTAATAATCTCAAATAATTTTAACTGAATTCTATTAAAAAAAAATAAACACACACACAAAAAGCAGAATTTCTAAAGTCTCTTGCTGCTATATAGACTACACAAGGGAATACAACCTTGCAGAATTAGGTCCTTATATTTAAATGAATAAAACCAGGGGCTAAAGGACTTAATAATTTGAAGGCTCTCACACTTTTTCTGAGCTTTAAGGGAAGTTTAATGCAAGCACCCAAGCAAGGGTGGTGCATGAAAAGCCACAAAAAATTGCTGCTTCCATCCAACATCTTAGCACAATCTGCTCAGTTAGGGTGAAAAGTCCAAGATTTTTCTCATCTACAGCTGGCTAAATGTTTTAAACACGTTTGCCTCCTAGGCTACCTATGCTTGAGGGATATTTTTAATGTAATTTAAAGCTAGTCTAAAATATGACACTTTGTTTCACAGCATAAGACTATTTCCTAAAGCTTTTAACATGAAAAACTGAGGTAAGAACAATCCATTCAAACCTAGTTTCTTTACAGGGAGCAAGGTGGGGCTTTTTGATCTTTTATGCCTCTTACTAGAATTCAAAATAACAGAACCAAAACCTGAAGTGAGATTGGTTTTTCCTGCAGCCCAAGCCCTTCTCCAGAAGAGAAGCCCTAGTTCCTAAGCACCTCTCAATTTCTATTAAACATGATTGCAAAAAAACCAAATTCATCTTTCACATCTCATGGAGGCATTCAGTACTAGAGGGTGAGAAATTAGGAGAGAAAAAAAAATCAGCAAGAAGAAAAGTTGAAGAATAAATAGCAATTCATTTACCTTGCTTATACATAGCATATACTGTTGAGGATAAACATGAACAAGACTATTTTTGATTAAGATTAATACAGTAACCACACAGAACTATGTGACACATAAGGAGATGGAGAAATTACCAATGTATAAGGCAGAAAACATAAATGAAAAATAGTAAAGGTTATTGAGGCCAAAATTAGGTTATTTTCCAAAGGTGCAGCAATAGAGACTAGGGGAGGGAAGACTAAAAGGCAGCTCTGTGGTGAGAGAACAGGCAACAGAGAAATGAGACCATTAAATACCACTCAGGAACCATTTCTAGTGGTGATCACAGGTAGACAAGGAAGGTTTTACTGAAAGGATGCTCTGAATAGTTTCATGTTGCAGGACTGTAAGTCTTGCTCAATATTTACTACACTATTTGGAGTAAAATAATGCTAGTAATATGCACTGCCCAGTAGATGCTTTTCAATTCAGTCATCTATTGCTGCACATATATAAAATGTACATTCATTCATTCATTCAACAACCCCTAACAGTGCAGGTGCATCAAATAAGCCATTTATTTTTTCCTTTCCCTGGAATCCATTTCCAGAACCTGCCTTCTCCTCTCTTTATTAAGACTGATCACCCATAGTTCAGGTGTAATTATTACTGCTTGGAAATAATACTGACACACCATACTTTTTTAATGGTTGCCCATAGTGGGATTAATGAGGATAAGCTGCACATCCTCCCTCATCATTGCATCTGAGTATCTGTACTTACCTACCATGCTCCAGGGTTTGCTTTTCAATCATTATCACTCCAGTTTCCCCACGAAAAGGCTTCAAGTATAAGTATCAGAGCTTGGACCTCTGCAGACTAATAAAGTGCTCAAGTCAAATTTCACATATCCAAACAAAGCACCTTCCTCCTGGCACAGCATCCTCCCAATCAACAGGCACTTTCCAAATTTCAAGTTAACAAATGCTTTCCAAATTCTTTTTTTTTTTTTTTCCCTCACGAAATACCCATTTGTTGTCTTTATAGTAGGTCCTTTAAAAGGGAGTCCTAACTGATGGATTATAGCATGTTTCTACCTTTTCAATCTGAATTTCATAAGAATAAAATAAACCACAAATGAAAGTGCTTGTACCAGGCACGTTGAACCTTTCTTCTTCTATTAGCATATCAGTCTGCAATCATAACTAGATCAATAGCAAAGATATCTGCTTAAAAGAGCACCATGCTTTCTTTTGTCAGAAATTCATTACTTTTTATTAGGGTCATTGCTTGAAACTTCAAACACCATATGGACCTAATTGTGGTTTATTTTGGCAAAAAGGAAGACACTGTAGAACAATTGAGGCATTACATTCTACAATTCCATTACTTTCATCCCTCTCCGTTTTATTACTGTGTCATTAAAGGCAACTTGAGTGAGGGAAGAATTATAGTGTCATGTGTACAGGCTAGTAGATTAATAACAAAACACACTCAAGTTTAAAGGTATCTAACAGCTGTTTTCATTATTTTGTGTAAATACGCTTGAAGCATATCTATCTGATTAGTGGATAGAGTGCTCTTCTCTGTCACATGCCATGGGCACTGCTATGTGCAAGTAATCAAAGTGCTCAGAAAATGAGTTTACATTGTTCACTGCTGAAATACACAAATGTCAGAAAGTGACTGTGCATCAAAGCTTAGGCAAATCATCTGCTGCAAACAAACAGACTCCAATGCACACTGCAGCTCTAAACGTTCCTCTGCAGCTCAATGACTGAGCAGGACTTATTGCTAGCCCAAATGAAGTGATGCTCACAGAATAATAAGGCACTAACATATAGATGGGCCACTAAGTTCTGCCTCGAGTAGCTCTAAAAAGAGCTCAGATTCTTGCTGAGCCAAAGGCAGTTTGAATGCCAGAAATACTGGGCAACTTTGTGGATTGCATACAAGTTTTTGCTAGGAAAGAAGAGAAAAAAAAAATGTTACTTGCTATACCCCTTTTAATGATTTATTTTGAATATTTGTGTTATTTGCATACATCGTCCCATAATTCAGGACTGGTAATTCAAAATCAGATGGCAGATAGCATGAATGAACTCTGAAGCCAAAAGACCTGCGATGAAGTTTGATGGAGGACATAAAATTTCAGTCACTGGAAGGAATTACTGCAGAAAAAAAGATCTTTCTCTGATTCATTTGCTTCTAGTGCAGATTGAGGCAATTTTAGTATTAAAGTACTCTACACAAGGATGA
Organism: Calypte anna; assembly: GCF_003957555.1. Taxonomy (NCBI): domain Eukaryota; kingdom Metazoa; phylum Chordata; class Aves; order Apodiformes; family Trochilidae; genus Calypte; species Calypte anna. Next base: position 3,839,030 of record NC_044253.1, on the reverse strand, counting down.
AAATGAAAAAGCCATACAGACTCAGACTTAGAAAGTTAAAATAAACTCATTCTGACTCCACTGAGCTCAACAGAAGAATTTTATCCAAATCCTTCAGTGAGCAAAAGGAAACTGAGGCAAAATGAAGACACTTATGAAGCTACATATGAAGACTCTAAATTTTGCCTGCAGATGGTTGTTTGCTGAAGCTCAGCTCACCTAACACCTTCACCAAGCACTGAGGTTGTGAGCCCTTGGTACCACTTCAGCTTGTGTTGCCTTCTGAGGGATGCTCAGCCTGCCACAAAACACTAAAGTCCAAGAAGGAATTCCTTCCTGTAAAAGTGCTGAGCCCCTGGCTCAGGCTGCCCAGAGAAAATGTGGCTGCTCCATCTCTGGAAGTGTTCTTGGACAGGTTGGATGAGCTACTTGGTCCAGTGGAAGGTGTTCAAACCCATAGCAGGGGCCTTGGAACAAGATGATCTTTAATGTCTCTTCCAGCCCAAACCATTCTGTTCTATGAAGACTGATGCCTCAAGAACTACAGCATGTCAAAGGACTTGGAGAGGAAGGATCAAACACACTGGCCATGATGTGGCTTTTTTCAAAAGCACTGAAATGTTCACGAGGTCCCTGTACATATTTTCTCCCTTCCCACCGTGGCAACGATGATTAATCTGGGTAAGGAAAATTTCTCCTGATCCCAAACCCAGTGAGAGCTTGAACACGTGAGCAAGAGAAACTTTGCAGGATGCTGCTCAGCCATAGAACACCTGTTCAATGAAACACAAGAAAAACACAGTACACAGAACAGTCTGTCTTCCATTTTGTCTTTTTCAGATGCTGGAAATACATGCTCTCAGGTCCCAAGACTACAGCCTCAAGACTGAAGTCACTATGTGACCAGGTGACCACAAGGACATTTCCTTTCATCTTCATTTTTGAGATAACATCACAGCAAACATCTGCATCTCTCTGGCATTCCTGTATTATTTAACCAGCTATTACATGAATTCATCACATTCCTCCTTAATTTCAATAGTGTTTCAAAAGTCATTTCAAAACTAAATGCCTCTCAGAAAAAAAAAAAAAAAAAAAAAAACCAAGAAAAGCAAACAAATACAATAAAATAAAAAACTAAACCAAACACCCTTCCCTACATATCCTTTTTTTCATTTCCAGTGTGAGTACTTTAATAATGACCAATTTATACCTAGTGGATGTTGTAGGGATTATCCTGGAACTTAAATAATTCCTCCTCTTTCATGGCATTTATCCTCTGACTGTATTTATAAAGATTAACGTATATCCCCTTCTCAACCTTTATTTTGCTAGGACAAGTGAACCATACTCCTTTAATCTGCTCTCATAATACAGATTCTCCTAATCATCCTAGCAGCAACTCTCTGTACCTGTTTGACACTTTAATCTTTCTTGAATACAGGTAACCAGAACAACACACAATTTTCAGTCCTTTACACAGACACTCCAATCTGTACCTTTAAAAAATATCTTTTCTATTCTGTATCACAACCAGTTTTTCTTTTCCTTTCCTTTTTCTTTTTCTTTTCCTTTTCTCTTTCTCTTTCTTTTCCTTTTCCTTTTTCTCTCTTTCTTTTTCTTTTCTTTTTCCTTTTCCTCTCTTTTTCTTTTCCTTTTCCTTTTTCTCTTTCTCTTTCTTTTCCTTTTCCTTTTTCTCTTTCTTTTTCTTTTCCTTTTCCTTTTTCTCTTTCTTTTTCTTTTCCTTTTTCTCTTTCTCTTTCTCTTTCTTTTCCTTTTTCTCTTTCTCTTTCTCTTTCTTTTCCTTTTTCTCTTTCTCTTTCTCTTTCTTTTCCTTTTTCTCTTTCTTTTTCTTTTCCTTTTCTCTTTCTCTTTCTCTTTCTTTTCCTTTTCTTTCTTTTTCTTTTCCTTTTCCTCTTTCTCTTTCTCTTTCTCTCTTTTACTTTTCCTTTTTCTCTTTCTTTTCCTTTTTCTCTTTCTCTCTTTTCCTTTTCCTTTTTCTCTTTCTTTTCCTTTTCCTTTTTCTCTTTCTCATTCCTTTTCTTTTTCTTTTCCTTTTCTTTTTTTTTTTAGGTCTGGAACAACTATACTGCTGCTTGGTGCATCTCCAGCAACAAGTGTTCTATGCATCTGCACCTTCTGTATTCATCTCATATAGACTGATCCACCATTTGGCACACCAAAGTGACCAAGGTAAGGAAGATCTGCTTGCTTCTCTATTCAATATCTATGAGAACCATCAGCTGGAGATGAATTCTTAGAGGGTTTAGAGGAGAACCTGGCTCTGAAATAGTTTTGGGGGTTTTTTTGAGAGGTAAAGTCATGGAAATGAAGACACATGACCCCATCAAAGAGTAACCATGATGAGTATTCTGGAAGAGAGAGATAAAATCCACCCTGGAGACATAAAGTCAGAGTCCCTTCAACTGGCACAGAACCAGCAAAAAGACACCTGTGGGTTCTGGACAATAAAAGCTGACAAGGAGGCCAAGTGGAGAGATGAGGGCACTGGTGTGATGGTGAGATATTACACACCATTAGTCCCATGGCTGGTTGGACATTAGGAAAAAAAAAGAAAAAAAAAAGGAAAAAAAAAAAAAGAAGAAAAAGAAGAAAAGGAAGAAAAGAAGAAAAGACTCATCTGCTGATGAGTCCCAAGATTATAAGGGGGCAGAGCACATGTAGGGTAAACCAAAGATGAGCAAAATCATTCATTTCCTTTTAGCCTGACCTGAGTTACACACTTAGGAATCACCTTCCAGGAAATGTGTACAGTTTTAGGAGCCCACTCTACAACTAATTAAAGGTTGGCTGCTTCAACTTAATACCTAACGCATTCTTCCTGGCTGTTGTTAGTGCCTACAACATAGTTTGAAAACCAGACTGAATATACTAATATCTTATTTACAGGATCTGAAAACCCCTTGCTGCAAACACAGATTTCTCAACACCCAAAATACCCCATCACTAAAAGAGGCAACAGAATGAAAAGATGTTTTCTCACCTATACTTGAGGAAAAGAAGCTGGGGAAGCATTAATGGGCTTGGATCTCCCATAGCTCTACAAGTAGCATCCCTGCTACTTGGTGCTCACAAGCCCAAAAGTCTGACAAGCCCTCATTACTATTTAGACATGAGTCTTCAATAGTAAAGCTAAGCAGCTCATACCTTAAAAACACTTCTGGTACATTTATGTTGGGATTTTCATATTTTGAAATGTATGCTACTTGAATTATTTAAAGGGAAGAAGAGGAAGATTATTTCAGCTGGGAGCCACAACTGAGCAGGGGGAATGTCCAAAATATAAAATATTCAATATTTCTAGTTGGAAATGCAAAAGCAAAAAAAAAAAAAAAAAAAAAAAAAAAAACACCTAAATAGATTAAATTACTTCTTGCACAACAAAGAAATTATCTGTGATTTGGCAAAATTAGAAATCGTTTAACTTCATCCCATTTGATTACACATAAATAAAACATCTGTATTAAATTGTTCTTACACATTACATAAAGGTCATCTTCATAGAAATGGAGAGATATGCTTAAAGTTGCCTCTTCAAACTGCAATTTTATGTATTCCATCATGTAATTTTCTTCTCTTATTCTTTATTCTCTGAAATTCCTATGGAATATCTTAGCATCTTCACTACTGACACTTCCATCTGACAGTACCTCTGACTTTAACTTAAACTGGCACAAAACAGTGCTCAAAGGAGATCCACTTCAAGTTTTAGTTTCACATTTAATAACAATTTGCAACCTTTCCAACCACTCTTCTGAAAGGTTACTTTGAGATTTTGGTTGTTTGGGGTTGTTTCTGCCCCAAATTAATACTGTGTTCAAGACAAAAAATGGCTTTTTCTACAGGTACTGCCATTTCCCCACGACTGGTAATAGAATCCTTTATTCTTCTACAAATGATTTCTGAAAACATTTTGTATTCTCAGTGATAAATCTCTACAAAAACTCTGATATCTCTCCCTCTTCCTTATCTTTTCTGCAATTTTTAGCACATCACCTACTTGCTTTTCCATTCTATGAAATCAACAAATGCCTGGAATATTTAAGCAAAAAGGTTCTGTCACTGCTTCATGTAGCAACTCAGAAATAATGTGCACAACACGACTGCTTCCCTCTGTTACAATTCTGTAAGCATGAAATCGCTTTAAAGAAAAAAAAAAAAAACCCACCTCCACTTCCATGTAATATTCATGAATTTCATAATAAAAAAAAATATGGGATTGTTCAAACGTTGAAGGGCAGTATTTTGAAATGCAAAATTCAGCAGGGACCATCTTTCACACATGCAAAGGATTTAAGTCTGGGACTGACTTGGGCTGGGACTGAACTGGAGACTCAGCATCACTCAGTGCTGGGTTTGGGGTGCCACCTCTTCCCACATCAAACTCAGCTGCAGATGACTGCAGTGATGAAAATGAGGGTATTTAGCACTTTGTAGGGCCCTAGAATTAATCAATAGCCTTTTACATCTTTGAACAGAAAAAAATGAAAAAGAACACAACAGAAAAGTGTCTTGCAAAAATTTTAGCCGACTGATTTTAAACTTCACTGATTCTTATTGCAACGATTTGATGCAAACTCTGAAAGCATTTCATTCCTGAACCAGCCTAATCAGGGATGATATCTAACCTGATCCCAGCCTTGAGGAGGAAGACTCTGGTGGGAAAGGCAAAGAGAAAGAACAGATGGAGAACTGAGGTGGGAAGGCAGAGAAAGCCCAAAGAAGGGCTTGCACTTATTATAAAAAAAAGTATTTTTAAACATTAAATTGATGAAATACTTTGCAATTGTGGAAATTAAAGTCAAAATCTATTATTGTTTTTATTCTCAATAAATACAGTCGAAATACTGAACTACAGATCAAACAATCCCAGTAGAATTCGAAGTGCCATCCATACCAGCTCCTGATGAAGGTGTCATTTTCATCTCCTCTCCCATGACACCCCTCAACTTCAAATGCCCATGCTTATTACAGCAAGGTAGTCTCTCCTCTGTACAAGTTGCAGAGAAATTATTATGCATGGGAGTGCATAATAATCCAGTCCAGTCGTGACTCTACCACTGACTTCCCACATGAATATGCACGAATCAATTAAACCTCTGAATGCATCAATTTCCTTCTCGAGTAGTAATGATAATAATAATAGCTGCCCATTGTATAGGGCACTGCATGTAATATTTTACTGCCTGCTAATGAAATGTGCTATTAATTATTAGAATGTGGTTTGTTTTTGAAAGCCAAGTACTGGCGTGTCTCAATTTCATATTCAAAGTGACACAACTTGAACATTGCAAAAAAAAAAACCAAAAAAAACCACCAAACCAATTGACTATGGGAAAGAGCTTACAAGTATTATGGCAAATCCTACTTAAAAATCCAATGGCATTTAAATCAGCATGAGAACTTTTAGATCTTACCAGTTCTACTGGAGAGAAATTTGCAGCTAAGGGGTTAATCAGATGAGATGGGAGTGGTTATAGGCTCTGTGCCACAGGTTTTGCCCTTTGTGGCTTCTCACATCCCAGACTTGGAAAATATGAGCTGTGATACTGAGAAAGGTAAGAAGCCAGCACAGCCCCACAGTGATAAATGAGTTTGCATCATCTGTCATTAGAACTTCCTGCCAACAGGGTCATTCCCTATTAAATTACCACTTGTCAATGTTTAAAATACTGATTGATAAATGACTGTGCCAAAACTGATAACACGACAGCTTTTATTTTCTAATATTCTTGGTTACCACATTCTGCTACTTCAAGATACAGATATAGTACTTTTTTTTTTTCCAAGTTCTTTAGTGAAAGACAATTTAATCTAATGCAAAACTAACAGGTACTGTATAATGATTGGTCCTGATATACATTACATACTATTCTTCTTGCCAAAATAAACCTACTGGCGATTTAGCGATATGGGTAGATCCAAGTTTCACATTTCATCAAATGCTAGTAATCTGTTTTATCAATATAAACTGCATTTTAATGAAAAAATTCTTTTCTTCAGTACACTTCACTTCCAATGCCCCAGAGTATAATAATTCGTTCATGCTGTAGAACAAGAATGTTTTACAAGACCTTAACTCTCCAGAGAAATTTCTCTGTAAATACAAAATGCAAGTTTTATGGGAATGTGTTGTATGCAACATGAGCAGTACCCAACATAATAAAAAACTAGGTTGCACAGAGAATTCTGCTTAAGTATCCTTGTGAGCTATTGTGAGACTAAATGGTTATTATGATAGTGTTTAGTGGAATACCTATACGACAGATAAAAGACAGCCAGTGAAACTATTTCTGTCCCTGAAAGGATAAAAACAAATTAGTTTTTTAGAAACTTCTGCAAAATGAATACATCCCAGCAGACTGTTCAGCCAGTACCCTAGGAGGGCAGTCTCAGTCTGCTACTATTGGGGAGTGCTGAGGACAAATATTTTTAGGATAAACCCAGAGCTTTCTGCCTGGAAGGCTAGGCTGGAGCAATGGCTACTGCTCCATGATCCAGAGAGAGAATGGAACCTCCTGCATCATCCCTCAACCTTCCTCTCACAGCCCACAATGCAGTTCTAGAGGCAAAACCACATAAAAAAAAGCAACCCTGAAAATAGATGCTTCATCCAACCACCCAAACCCATAGATGTGGCTATCTGCACTTATCCCAGAGTAACCAACCTGCAGCCAAAGGCTCCAGAACTAAAAGACCCCATTTTATAACCCTTTTAAACCCCTACTGCAACCTTTCTTCCCAATAGCTGCAGTGTCCCAGATCTTGAGAGCATCCCTCAAGCTTGTTGTGCAACCTTCCCAGTGTGCCACCACCAGCCCTCACAACCTGCTTGCGGCAGGTGGGGAGGAAAGACATTCAGGGGAGTAATTTCCATCACCCAGTTCTTCAGCAGCAAGCCCCAAGGTAGGAGCAGTCTATTGGCATTTTCTAATTATGCTAACTACCCATAAACTGTGGGGGCAGGGAAGCTGTGCCCACCAGAGAGAGCAACGTGCACCATGGAGCTGCACGAGCCACCACCAAAGGCAGTAGCAAGCCTCAGTACCAGAATCACTATCATTAGCATAGTACTACACCTAAACTAATATATGCTATTTCACTGGATGGTTAATTAGCCAAAAAATGGCTCTTCTAAGGTATACTGCTTCCCATATTCAAGCCAGTTCACTTGAGCTCACTTGGGTACCACTGCTGAGCATCTCTCTGTGCGACGCAGCCACTGCCCCAGTGCCCATCCATATCTTTGGGCTCCTGTGGATTCAAAATCCTCCCTCCTTGTTGACTTCTCTGTTTTTCCAGCACAGCAAAGCTACTGTATAGTGTCAGGATTAGAGAGAAAGGGGAAGCCTCTGATTTATCTAAACAAAGTTCTGAAACTCAGCCCTGTAAACCTGGTTCAAGTGATGATTTTTATTTTTTCTTCCCCAAACCAGGCTCCTCCCCACACAACATTCATGTTTCTGTACAAGAGATACTGTCAGCATCTTTTAAAAACTTCTGCTTTACTCAGGAACTCCCTTGGCTGTCCCTAAAGTATTCTCTAATTAGCAAATTCTGCCTCTCTTACACAACCAGTAAAAAAAAAAAAAAACAAATAAAAAATGGTTGAAAATGTCCTGTTCACTGTACCAAGTTATAAAAGCAAATGAAGAAAAACCAGTCTAAAATCTTTAATTCTACATCAAAATGTGTAGCAGGGATAATGCAAGATTCTCCCTAACAAGTTTCACTTAAAAGAAACTTTTATACTTTTATCTTTTATACTATTTCACCTTAGTCCAATACATATTTGGAGTTCTCAGGAACACCACTTTATTCTTGCTTATAAATACATCATCCTTTTCCACCATATCATGAAGATATACCACAGTCAAGAGCAAGGAAGCAAAATCTGTATTACAAGCATATTATATGCAAAATCTATCTATTACCATTTTTCTTGAAACTAATTTCAAATATGCCAACTGCCATAAACAGTCTGGATGCAGATGGGCCAAGGGAATTCATACACAATATCCAAAACCTTCCAGATGTGTTCCAGCATAGTCTGCTGGCACGTGGACACCAAAGACAAGATCAGTAGAAAGGAGTTGTGGGGTTTTTTTTCCTGGATCAGGGTTGGCCACTGCAAAAGTGGGAATAGATTCTATGAAAATATTCATATTTTGATATTGCTTGTACCAGAAAAAAAAAAAGTTTCATTTACATCAAAATAGGAAGTAATCTGAAATTTAGCCAGTTACAATTTAAGTGTGAATACCAGTGTATTTAATTCACTAGGTTGTAAAAGCCTGTCTGATATGCAGCACATATGGCACACAAGATCATCTGCTGGTCTCCATCCCTTGCAATCCCCATGGTACTATGAAGTGACAGCCTTAACTCCTTAACTTGGAGGGGTTTTTGTCCCCAAGAAATAGGTACTCTGAGATGTATTTTTCCAAAATATACTTCATCAGGATGCATAAAGAGGAGAATTCCAAGTCATAAATGATAGAGGGCAAACACACCTGGAGTAGCTGTGGCACCACTGCAACATGAAACCAGTTGTTGTCAGAACCAGAAAACAGGAGGATTAGGTGAGTAAATTTCTTATTCTGCTAAATCCTCAAATCCTTTCATCTCTCCTCATTGTCAGATAAGGAGCACAGTCTGGTTTTCACTCTGGAAACACCAATACTCCCTTAGAACAAATACGTATTAAGTAGAATTTTTATTAAAAACCATTGATAATTCCTCTCACAAGTAGAAAAGCAATGATTAGATGCCCATCTGAAATATCTAAATACACACTACGTGTAGGTGTAATGGCACCTTCAACAGTTATCACAAGTATCTCCTGTGATATCCATCATTACACCTTTGCTCTGAAGTGATCATTTAACTATGCTGCTTGTGCCAGTTTGTGCATCCACCACTTACAGTAATTACATTAAAAGGTAGATATGCCACAGGATTAACTCATGTTACATGCTCCTTTATTACTTTGGTTTTGATCAAGGGTCAGATATATTTTATTTTGCCCTATGATTGAAATACTAATCTAAAATGATTTTTAAAAGATCACCATCAGCTGCACAAGGATGATTTCTTAGATTACCCCTCTCCTAAATCCAAATGAAGATTATGTTCAAGACACAAACTCACCCTGAGATGTTCACACACAAAATAAAAAAGGTCAAATAAAAAAAAAAAAATCACGCTGGCTATTTTGCCTTTAGAATTTTTAAATATTTTCCCAACATCTCAGCAAAATTATGCATTTTAAAAAGACTGCAGGCACTGAAATGATTGTCAGTCATGCAAATAATCACTTACTTACACTGTATGAGTTTGGTTTGGATAAAGCAAATTACCATTTGAAAATAACTTGAAAAACACTCTGGACTAAGAGCTTGCTTTATAAATTTTAGCTTGGCCACAATTTTTCTTAACCTTTTTCTCCTCCATCTCCATTCAGTCACTATAGTATTACATCTGGAATTAAAAAACAGCATTCAATTGCCACAGGTGCATTCAACATTATTTAAACCATGATCTTGTGAAGAAATACTAAATATTGGCTGGAGCTGAAGGTCAAAACCTGAAGAAGTTCAGAGCTATGCAGAAACAGAACTTTCTCCTGCTTTTTTTTTCCCCACCTCTGTATTGACACTGGGCTTTCTCTAGGTAAACCCAGACCTTACCTCTAGAGTTAGTTGTTGAATAACATACATATTAGAAGGATTAGAGCTGATATTAATCTGTCTCTCACTCTGCTGAGAAAGTTGTACAGTCAGGTTTCTTATAAACATTTTAATTTTGCCCATCACTGCTGAAAATAGTTTTTTTGATACCATTTCAAGTGCAAAAACCACAATTAAAAAACGTGAAAAGTGTCCTGATATGTAAGATGAGATTTAATACAAGAGCAGGACATTAAAACAAGCATCCAGCAAAATGGGATCTTCCTCTTAACCAGTTTGGATAGTAAACCCTTAACCAGTTTGGATAGTAAAGTACCTACCTAATCATCTTCTGCTCTGGACAAACAATCACTGTCTGCATGACTTCAGACTCATTTGTCAGCTCTTGTTTGACCCCATTTGCCAGGGCTGACAAATCCAAAAGGGCCAATTTAATGTATGAGACAAGCTTATCACAGCTTCATCTCCAAAACTAGGGGCAATGTGACTTCCTAAGGTATGCCAAAAAAATCCCAGAAGACCCTCTTGAAATGGGTCAGTATCAACTATGCTGAGCATTCACAGCATTCCCTTGCTCTTTAAAAACATGATCTCTAAGAAGCAAGAATAGATCCTCAATGATATACAGGTACTGACCTCAGCTGCCAACCAGCCAGCCAAGACCCTAAGGAACACTGGAGGATTTGCCAAAAACACAGGTTTTCCTTTAGACATTGATTTTTAAAGGATTTGCATTAGTGCTTTAGAAAGAATATAAAGTTTTCCAAGATACTGAAATGCAAACCTGGCAGTGTGAATATCAACTGAGCACACACCCTTGGCTCCTGTACTCAAAATCTCTCTGGGCCAAACTTCTACCAATGTATATTTAGTCTTTGAAATAACTGGATGAACAAACTGTCATTACAATGCCTGCCATCCTTATTGCAGAAAAAGAAAAAAAAAAGTAAAATAAAATGTACCCAGCATTGTGCTGGTTTTAAGAGCATAATCAAATATAATACAGAATCATCCTCTATTTAGTGCAGGTCCCATTGAAGCAAAGTTCCTGTTCAGTGGGAGGAGAGTCCCTTATAAGAGGAAAAACAATTGTTCCAGGTTTAATCAAAATTGAACAGAATCCAGTGAATGTTCCCTTTGAGCCACATAACCCACCACTAATTTCAAGACGGGCTCTGCAAGGAGGGCAATAAAAAATGTCCTTCAGAGTAACTGCAGAAAACTGAAGTGCAACCCGGGCTGCAGGCAACAGCTGCAAGCCTGCACCCTGTGACTGGGATGCTCGGTGCCTACCTGGGAAGCAATAAAAAAAGAGGGAATAAGAGAGAAGAGGGAATAAAATCCCATTGCAACACAGCGAGGGAAATCTCGTTTCTTGTCTACGGCCGGATCGCTTTTAACTTTCTCCACGATTCCTTCCTCCTCCTTGAACCTCCCCCTGTGCAAATTTATACAGGGCTGAGGAGCAGGCAACTCCTCAAAGGGTGAAACAAGAGGGAAATCATGGAAACAAGTGGGAAATCACTCATCCTGAACGATGCAAGTTTGGATGATGCACGGTAAGGACGGGAGAGGCGGATGAGGCGCTGCCTGCGTAGCCTCTGATTACTGAAATACATTTATCAATTAGGGGACTTTGCATCTTCTCAGACTCTTTCATTAATGATGCTTTAGCTGATTAGTTCAAACGTCACCATAAATAGAGACTTTTGACAGGCTGGAGGCAATTTATGACGTGGAAAATGCACTGACCTGCTCACATCAGGAAACCTGACTGGAAAATAAAGAACTTGGCACTTCGGTCTGATTATTTTCTCCAAATCCTTAGGTCTGTGGTCAGGAATCAGCTTCATAAATTTCCCAATGGATGTAAGAAATGATTCCATATTAAAAGCAGAGTTGAACACCACGACATCAGCAACCAAACTGTAAAAAGTGGTTAAGATTAATGAGTGTACTGCTTCTGCAAAAGGAAATCTTAAAAATGCAATAAGAATAGAATACATTTCTCATAAACAAAAGGTAGAAGTGGAATGCCAATTGAAACCATCATCTTCATGTGAATTAGGAGTAGTGTATGTACCTTAAGTAGAAAGGTTTTGATTTCTGTCTACTGGCTCTTTGAAATGTTTTTTACAATTCTTCAACTATATAATAAATTATTATTAATCTACAGGAACACATCTTATTATCTCTGTAGATTATTCTTCACTGATAAAATGGTAAGCAGAATATTAATGACATTACCCCATAAAAGCACTATAAACAAGTAAAGCCCACTTATGACCTTTGTTGCAGTAAAATTAAAAAAAAAAAGAAAAATCCTTAGAAAGAATCCTTCACACTGAAGGACAACTTACCTTTGTCCTTCAACTGATCAAGTGTGTCAGGTAGCAGAATACTAAAGAAATAAAATGTTAATTTAACTCACACATACCTAGTCCTGATTAAAAGTATATTAATCCAATATATGTAAGAAATACAAAGCACGTGGTCCCCCCAAAAAAAGTTTCAAAACATTTGGAATATTTATGAAATGTTTTGTTCCTTAGTGCTGTGTTTTAAAATCAATCAGACCAATAATTTTAAGATGTAGTTCAGTGATAATACAGGCATTATTTCTCCACTTCTAGTCAGAATGAGAAACTATCAAAAAAACCTGAAATATCTGGAAGTTTATCCTGGAAGTGCTGACACAATCTTAGCTAAACTGGCACACACACAACACTAATGGAGGTAAGGAATGCTTTATAGCTGGTTGGTTTTCTCAATATGTTATATATTGTAATACAGACCCACGGGGTCATAAGATACATTGAGGACACACGTTCATAAGTCACCAGGCTGGTGAAAAGTATATTTGAGGTGAGAGGCTGTCATTCATCCTCACTGCATCTCACTGCTGTCTGGTCGAGAGAAGTGACACTGCTCACCAAAGCAGCAGGAGTCAGAAGGAAAACTTTAAAAAAAAATAAAATAAAAGTACTAGAGAGAGAAGTAATTCTTTTCAAGCAGGCTGTGGGAGCTGAAATGCTTGCTGGAATCCCACCTTCTTCCCTACCTATGGTTTTTAACCCAGTCTCATTTTATTTTGTACCCTTCATTTTTTTTGTACAAACATTCCAGTCATCTGTTCTGGATTGATTTACAGAGACATGAGACAATGCAGGAGTCCAGCATGTTTTTTGGCTGATCTCTGACACATAAGAAAGGCTCCAACACCATCATCTCTGCTTCTCTTGTGCATGAGGTCTTACTGCCCAACTTGGTCCTAGAGGTTCTGCATAACACAAGCAAAGAAGAAAGCTCTTGCCACCTTCAGTGCTGAAGAGCCAAAAGAAATCTCAGCCATCAGCCAAAAATATTATTTTATTTCATTAGCCCTAGAATCATTAGGGAGAAAAAAAAAATCTCTTTTTTAATGATTCAAAGCATCAGCATGAAGATTCTACTTGCTGCCATTTTTAAGATCTCTGAAACTCATCAGTAAAACTGGAAATTTCTAATGGATTTTGGAGGATGGCATTTCTTTGCAGATGACCATTGAGTAGTTACAAACAACAAAGAGGAGATGGCTTCTGTCTGTTGCTAAAAATGGGGTTTCTGAAGTAACAAAAAAGGAAGATGAACATTTTACTATTGTCACATAGAAAGCTGTTGGAGGCTGAATGAAAAGGAATGGAGCATCTGTAGAAGTTGACTTTAAGAAAAAAGATATTTTTATTATCTTAAAAATGCCTATTTTGAGAACAAACATCATCTTACAATAGAAGTGTGAAAAGTAACTGCCATAATTAAGCAAAATAGGTATACAAAAATATTCCTTGTGCCATCAAAAATATCAAAAATTGCATCTGGAAATGGCTGCTTCTGTGTTCTAAAGATCTTTCATTAGATTCTTCCATCTCTAGAGCCCAGTGAGTGAAATACTGCAAATGCAGCAGCAGAAACAGCTACAGAATGGTCAGAGTACCCATAGATCATTAGTTCAGTATCAACTGGCTTATATTATAAAGATTCAAAAACTCATCTTGTTCCCCTAAACCCCTTTTCCTAACTAATGTGGGATGGGGGAAAATCATGGATATGAATTTATTTCAGTTTGAAACAACTGAGTTTTGCTGTTTCACTTTGGTCTGCACAGTGTCTAAGCACAAAGCTTTTCAGTGTTGCTGTTATTAACTTCCTTCATTAACTCACATTGGAGAAATACATTTGTTTTTAGCAACAATAAAGGACAGCAGCCTTTAAACCGTCTGGGTATTTTAGCACTGCACAATCTCTGAATACTAGATGAAAGAAATATAAGGATTTATCTGGTATGTTTACTGCCCTCTCTTCACAAGGAAAGCACTGCAGTACATTTTAATTTCAGTTTATTTCCCTAAAACCCTGCATATGATTTCAGTTGGATGCTGTAAAAGCTATGGCCAAGCAAAAGCTGATGAGCTGTAGATCTGCAAAGCATCCATGAAACAAAAAAATCTTGCTTAGGGCCAAGATCAGAATCCCCACCACTAAGAGGTACCCAGGACACCATCGGTGGTGGACTTTATGCAAGAAATTGAGTTTGTAGAACAGATTGTTTCTGCCCCAGCACTCTTATCAGCCTCTCTTCAAGGCTCTCCTGGCACCTTGGTTTGCTACAGAGTCAGAGAAGAGTCCTCAGGTTTATGATGCTGCATGGCTGTGGACTGAAGGACACCTCAAATAAAGAGCAAGTGGTGCAAGAAACACCTACCATGAAAGAATCTGGTTGTATCCATACTGAAAATCCCTTTCCTGGCATTTCTGGATAGGATACACCAACTGGTTCTCATGGAAGTAGAGGACCTTTTTCAATTTGGCAAGGTCAGGGCGGAGGGCAGAGAGTTCAGCCAGGATTAGCTGCAGTTCTGCAAAGCATCCATGAAACAAAAAAATCTTGCATAGGGCCAACACACAGAGCAGAATCCCCACCACTAAGAGGTACCCAGGACAGCATCGGTGGTGGACTTTATGCAAGAAACTGAGTTTGTGGAACAGATTGTTTTTGCCACAGCACTTTTATCAGCCTCTCTTCAGGGCTCTGCTGGCACCTTGGTTTGCTACAGAGTCAGAGAAGAGTCCTCAGGCTTATGATGCTGCATGGCTGCGGACTGGACACCTCAAATAAGAGGGAGCGGCGCAAGAAACACCTACCATGAAAGAATCTGGTTGTATCCATACTGAAAATCCCTTTCCTGGCATTTCTGGATAGGATACACCAACTGGTTCTCGTGGAAGTAGAGGACCTTTTTCAATTTGGCAAGGTCAGGGCGGAGGGCAGAGAGTTCAGCCAGGTTAAGCACCGAGCTTGCAAAGAGGATCCTGGAAAACAAGGAGAGCAGTGTTTGCTGGTGGTGAGCATGCTCACAGGGGTCACCCCTTCCCCTTCTTTCCCCCCCCCTCCACCTCCAAAGAAAAACATAACCCCTATAGGGACACATCAATAGCTAAGCCTTAATACCATGTAGCAGCATTCGAAGTTTTGATCTCTTAAAAAGCAGCTGCTAAGAACCCAACTAGAAAAGCACTGAATCTCATTGGTCTTCCCAGCTCGGTTACAGAGAGATGCAAAATAATAAAAAAATAAAAAAAGGCTGGATGGATTTTATTGAAAAAGGCAAGAAAAGCTGTATCTGAAGGACAAATGGAACAAAGATAAGGCTGACTAGGGAATACTTTGCTTGCCAGTTTCATTACACTTTACTTCTTTATGCAACCAACTACTGAAATTCAATATATGAGCAGGAATGGTACATGTTCATGTTATGACATAAACCTTTTTGATTTATGCAGTGCACTTATCTAGTATGGTCTATTTTTCTTTTTTTCTTTTCCCCCCCCTTCCCTCCCCAATCATTTTTCTGTTTTATTTTCACATTTTTATTAGGTATCTTCTACAATGAAATGTTGTTTCTACCCTCACACCCCAGTACTCCTGCTATTCCAGTCTACAGCACTGCTCACATCCTTCAGTTATACAAAGCAGCACAAACAACACTAACAAGCTGCTACCTTAGCCTAAGTGACCAGGATACCAGAAAATTTATGGATTTAAAGTTGTAACACAAAACTGTGGCCCTGCTGTAACCAGTGGCAGATTTCCCTGCATTTCAACACAAGTACTTTGCTTGTTCAAGCAAACCAGCTCCTCAACCTACAGAGAACTGCAGAGCCACAGACATCAGTGTTACACATTCCTCATCACAAGGGGTTGGAAAAAAACAATACAGAAAAAAACAAAAAAAGACAACCCGAGATCAGGTTTTTACTACACATAAAACATTAAGCTTGAATCAAGTACTTTTTAACATGTTTATTTCTGACTTTTTTTTTTTTTTTTGCTTTCCACCTCATAAGTCATCCAGATTCAGAATTGATTGATTCTGAATCACCACGTTTGATTCTTTTAAAATCTCTCCTACTTTGTCTTATTTTTATTCCTGTTCATTCTCCTATTTCATTGCCATTCTTCCTCTTTTCAGATGGATTTTGTGTGCAAGACTACTACCCCAAACTGACATCACTATTACAAACTCCTGATTCTGGTTGTCAGCTTTAAAACTCGTGAACTTTCCCGAACATCCATATGTAGCTTATTATCACCTATGCTAACATGCACCATTCTCAGATAATCTGCAGCTACAGAACAAACACTTCCTAGAGAACAGATCCCATATCCATCTTCATCAACCTGAGTCAATGCTAATCTGAAAGGCTTATGGAAGGAAGAGATGAATGTTATTGCCTTGTTCATCAAATATTTGATCCTTCTAAAGGGACTGTCAAACTGAATGCCAATTAAGATATGAGCTTGGGTTTACTGCCAGCCATTCGAAGAGGGAAATGTAATTTTACATAAGTCTTAACTCATTTGTCATGAAGAATAATAACCTCTGCACCCTGTACTGACTTAGGTACTGGACGTAGAGGAAAGGTTCCTATGAGGGATGTGATACCCCTGCTCAGAGATGAATTCCAGCTCAGCACTGACATGAGAAAGAAAAATACAGATAGGAGAAAGCATACGTCCAGTATCACAAATACAAGACAAAAGAGTTGCTTGGCAAACTTTTGGGGATTTCTGGATTGAATTATAGGTTATCCCTTACCGATTTTTCAGAAAATCTGCATGAGTTAGGAGGAAAATGGGATGGATTGAGGAGAGCATCTAGGAGCAAGGTTGTGTTTGAAGGAAGAGCAAGGAAAAATAAAAAATAAAAAAAGATGGCACACTGGGATTGAAAACAGGAGAAGCAGCACAGAGCAAGGCACAGAAACAAGAGTAGAAAGAGAAGACAGCAGGGGTGCCAAGGTTAACATGATGACTGGAGAGAAAAGGGCACCAGGGAGCAGGACAAGAAATGAGATCCAAGATTTAAGCTCGGACAAAACTGTGTAGCTCTGAAATCTCTGAACTCATTCAAGACAGACAAAAGAATAACTAGAAGAACATGAAAAAAAAGATGGTTATATCCACAGGAAAGGAAAACCATGTTCACACACTGGTTTAGACAAACCAGAAGATGAAACAGCATCACTAGAGAGCTGGAGGCTGGCTTCTAGTAGTAAGACAAAAAAAGGCCAATATCTTGGAAAGCTTGCAAGAGGTAGACCCAAATTTCCTCCACTGTAAAGGGGAAGTGATAAGACTCAATTAACAAGCAGATTGCTTATCACTGCCCAGCTCATCAATAAACCAGCATCAAGAGAAAACTGTTGTGATTACTAGCAAATTGAGATTTAGAGCCTGAAACAGCACTGCTCGTGTTCCTCACAGTGAGAAAGAAAAAAAGAAAACCATTATTAAAACCATTCCTGATTTGCTTGCATCCCAGAATTTAACTCAACAAATACAAGATGCTCTTCCACTTGTTTCTTTACTGGAAAAAAAAAAATAAAAGAAAAAAAAATGAAAAAAAAAACCTGCTAACTACCTAACTACCAGCAATAACCAATTTTTCTCCAGCACTCTAAGCTTAAATAACACCTGACAGCACGAGTTGCCACAAATGTGCCCACAGAGCAGCCACCTCCCTGGCTGATGGACTCGTGCAGGGCACTGGAGGATATATGTGCTCAAATGTATTTCCACTTAACACCTATTACAAGGGGAAGAAAGGAAAGTTTATTATAATGTAACGTGCAACATAAATATATGTCAGTTGTCATTCCGTGTGACATCAACTTGCATTTTACCTCAGGTTATTATTTAAGTAATAAATCCTAACAAGGTGAACTCCATCATTCCACCGAGTGTATCCTGGAGGTAGAGACACAAGGTGATGGCAAGAACGTTGGAAACATGGTAATTCCTGACAGCTGCTGCTTGAGCACAAGTTAAATTGAACAGTTTATCTCAGCATAAAGATGTTATAAGGTTTTATGTTTAATTTAAAAAAATTAACATAAAACCCAGAGAAAGCAGAGTTAGGCAATCTTTCACAAACATGACATACTACAATCACTGTATAAGCTGGATTAGTACTTATTACCATGCTACTAGAGAATTAAGCTGTTTTTAGACCACCAAAGAGCTTTAAATTGCAACTTTTGTCTCTGTAAGAGAAACCTATATTTAAAACGTCTGCTAAATTCAAATTAACAGCTACATCATTAACTCACCATCTCACCAACCCCCCCCCCCTTCCATTTCAACTACTATTATGGTATTCTTATCTAGACCTATCAATGCTACAAAATACACAGAACTCTTCAATAACTTGTGAATCCTCACAAAACCTTTGTTGAAGGTCACATTTCTAAGGCAACTGCCCCAGCTCTCCCCTCCAAAACATCCCCAAGCATTTTTCTCTGTTACAAATGACCTTCATCCACAGAGCAGGACCAGCACACCCTCAGTGGCATCCCTGCCTTGGAGGCTGGCCAGATTTCAGGGCCACCATCCCCACAAGCTCTGCTCTTACACTAAGCTTGTGCTTAATCTGAATCACTTAATAGTCCTTCTGACTTCTGAGGAGCTACTTAGGTGAATTAAGTTAAGCATGTGCTTAATTCAGACAAATATTCATGGGAGGGAAGCTTGCAGGTTCAGAGCCACAATGTGCCTAGAGAATACTCTGACCTTTGCTATTGTCTTTCCCGTTATTGTACACCAAAAAAGCAGAAAGTAACATCAAAACCTTTTTCTCTAATTATTAGTAGACAAAATGACCATCTTATATCCATTTTTAGATAGTATATAGATACCATTTATATCAAGCAAATTATGAAAGTAAGATGCTAAAGTATTTGTATTTTCCTTTATAAATCTCGTGTCCCATACCCATGATTTACTTTTTTAATGCACTGCCCCAAATCTTTCAATTAAATTCCCACACAACTTAACTAAAAACACATTTTGCCTTCCTCTTGGGAGACCACATAGGGCACACTTATGCATCTATGGATATGGAGGTTGAACTCCCCAAGTCACCAGGCTTACAGCACCAAGTGAGTTTAAACCAGCACCTGATTTCTCCTGGAATATTCCTTCTGTCTGGCAGAAGCTCTGCCAGCACAGAGGACTGATGGACACAGCCCCCATTTGCACCTCAGCACAGGTAACCCAGTTGTCCCTGGAAAACAAGGAATATTGCAGGGTAGAATCCTGCAGCAGCAACAGGAACCTTCCTGCACTGCAAATTAAATCCAAGGCCATAAATATCTGCTGCAGAACAACTACATTCACAATAATATTAGTTTAGCATTGCAAAGCTGGCAGTCCAGACCAGAGGCACGAGAACTCTTCATCTGCCAGGTGCAGTAGTACAAAAACCACTACAAATGTGAGGGGATCCAGTACCTTTTAGGTAGTAAAAATAATAAAGACTATTAGATGTCACCAAATCAACTTAGATTCATCCACCCTTCAGGCCAGAACAAGTGTTTTTATAGAACAAAAACCTTGAGCACCTGGAGACACCAAAGCCCCCTCTGATGTGTCTGACAAGGCATTGACTGTGTTGTTCTTGCAAACCCCCTAATCAAACTTTATCAAGAAATACATGTTTTTTTCCTGAAATTTCCATTGGCTGGCCTAATGTCATACAGAAGAGTCCTAAACCCTCAGGTTTTCACCCCAAATATATGGTTTTATTCTGGGCACAGTTCTTGTTGGAAGTCAGGGTGCCACTGGGGACCACACAGTCACCATGACCCAACAAATCCTCATGGATATCTGTAAAACACAGAGTCCAGTCATGCCACTGCTGATGGCTACACTTTCCCCAGAAGATAAATTTTATAGCATGTAACAGGTCAAGGAAAAGACAAGATACATGATCATGAACATAGCCACCCTGAGAAAGAAGGGCTTCAAGGAGTCTTCAAGATCCTGTTCTTCCATCATACAACTCCCCTGATTTCAACCCAACAATTCAGGCAAGTCCATGGATTTGGCTTTAAGTTATTTTTCAAGTGTAAACTGTATATAAAAAACATTATTAATGCCTGGAGTGTTAAACAGACCAATTATTTTTGTTTATTATTACACACATTTTTATATGATCAACTTGCAGAAGTTGTATTTTTATCTCTAGACCAAGAATACACAAATAGCAATCAGATATAAAATGCTTTTCCATTTCCCATTAAACAATAGATGACTCTGAATTTCTGAACAATAAATACTAATAAGTGAAAATATATGCTTGTATACAGTATAATAAATAATAAATTAACAATAATTTTTGACATGAATGTACAAATGTCAGAAATCCTTATAAGCAGTATAATATATATCTCACAAATTAAGGTTTTCTAGATAGGGCATAATTTGAAATGTTTGCAGAAATAATTAAGTCTTACTATTTTAGCATTCTTTATTTTTCAGAACAAATCACAAGGGTTGTCATGCCTTTCATCTTAATTAGGCCATGTGTTTGTCTTATTTATTTGTTATGTACTTTCATAAACGTTTACAAATATTAATTGTAAAGAAAAATATTTTTCCCTCTTGCTGTAATTACTGTATGTACATATAGTGCACAGTGATAAATATTCATGGCTGCTACCAGTTCAGTAGTTTTGGATTTGGGGTTTGCCTCGTACACTAAAATGCAGTAGAAATTAATACTTCATTTAGCACTCCTACTGCCAATCCATTTTGATATTTTAATGTAAAAACACCTTTTTCCTCCCTCATTTTATAGGATGTTATTTTAAAGTACAGCTGAAATTCTCTTTCCTACTGTGACAAACCTTAGTTACATTTTCTGATAGAATTTACTGCCCAAAATCCAAAGCATTTTCCCCTTCTTCATATTTACCATGCACCAAACAACTCTAAACCCTCTGCATTCCCACCTGGAGTAGAACAGGGCTCCACTTCCAGCCCCACAACTCCATGTCCCACCCTTCCCTTTGTCACCCTCATCCCACCCAGAAGTTCAGACCCCTCTTAGGACCACGAGCAGAGCTCTTGAGAACCTCCTACCTAAACCTGCTGACTCCACTGATGTTATCCAATAAAGCTGGCACAGGGGTGAAGTTGAATACCAGCAAATTTCTCACATTTGAAATATTCAAGAGGCTCCATAAAAGTATTTGGAAATCATCTGTCCTGGTTTGGGATCAATTCCTTCCTACCCCTCTGAAACCTGAATGCAACAAGCTTATCAAAATATTTTCCTACAATGAAATCACAGAATCACATTGGTTGGAAAAGAACTCCAAGATCAGAAAGTCCAAGCATAACCTAAAATCTCAGAATCCAATTCTGGGGCCAGATCCCCAGATAATACAATTTGTTCAGAACTGGCCTGAAACACCACTATTTTTTATGACCTTTAACTCAAGAAAATAATCAAGAGGATGTGAAATCAGTTAATCAAAACTACTTTTCTATTTAACTTCAAGAAATAAGCTTAAAAGAGATTTTCTCACAGTCAAGACTTCTAGACTTCTTAGGGGTGTGTATTTGGATTGGTTTGGATTGCTTTGGTTTTTAGGCAACAAGAGTGAACCTTCTCAAATTTTATGAATTGAGGGGTACTATATTTTTTTATCCTGATTTGTAATTAAATTTGGCTTCAATTAATTCCTGACAGAGGCACATTTTTACCTTAGTGGCCAGATTGTTCACCATGGGCAGCAAGATCAAGCAGCTATAGCTGCAGTGATGGAGAGAAGAAGAAATCCATGAATCCACATCACCTTTACTCAGACTTCACACTGTCACTGTTAAATAATGAAGCAAATGCACCTTATTCAGAGCAGAACATAAGCAAATCAGAATAACCTACTAATGAAAAGTAGTCATTGCTGGATGGTTTAAGAGAGATGTATTGGACTCACCCAAATGTACATTGCAAGAAAAGAAAGGAAGAAGAAATAGGAAGAACTGCAGCAGAAGGCAACAAACTCACCAAGGATGAACACTACACAGGATCTGGAGATGTAGAAGACTTCTGAAAAAAAGGACTTGTAAAATTGTGATTCTACTCAGGAAAGAAACAGCATTATTTATCACAGAATCATAGAATTGTTCTGGATGGGAAAGACTCTTAGATCATTGAGTCCAACCATTAACCCAGCACTACCAGGGCCACCACTTAACCACGTCCCTCAACACCACACCTACACATCTTTTAAATCCCTCCAGGCATGGTGACTCCACTCTGAACAGTCTTATTTTAAAGTAAAAAAAACTATTTCACTGGGTGTCTTATCCATCCAGCTCTGGAGAAAAGACAAACATGCCAAATGCCTGGCATGAAAAAACACAATATACCCAAGAGTTTGCACCAATATAGAGAAGACCTGAGACTACACATAACACCACTAATTTCCAGTAGCAAATAGGAACAACAAGCTTGGAGGATATTTACTACACATAATCTGGTATCAATTTGGTTACAGGATGCCACAGAAGTGTCAATCAATGTCATGGATCTCATAGACATCATTTCAGGAAGATGGATTTATACTCCTGAAGGGTAATCAAACTCAGGGCAGCACACTCACCAACACAGAGAATCTCCCTTCGAAAGGTTTGTATAAACAGACACTTGAATGAATGGCAAAGTCAAACAATGGCTGATTTCCCTTTATTTTAAAAAAGCTCCTGGCAAACTCAAAACCCAAATCTCCTCCCAGTTTTCAGGTTTACACATTCCCTGTTTTAAAAAACAACAGAAGCCTCACTTCCATTGCACAGTCACAGAGATGATGAGCAGGGTCTCAGCAGCCTGGTTAGCAGTTTTGCCATTCAACTGCCACCAAAGTCCTATTCTCCCAAACATTTCAGGCTGCTTTGTATGTTCCTTTAGGCACTGCAATACCTAAACACCTTTTTTTTTTTTTTTTTCACAAATTTGAAGACTATCACTAAAAGGAACTTTGTTTGCTTCGCAAAATTGATTTCACATTTTTCTTCCATCCTGTGGCTCTGATTTCATTTTGCTCTTGTGGAGGATTTTCACAAAAAAACTCCCACTCCAGAGAATCAACTCAAGGCATTGCTACTGCCTACAAATGGGGACCTCAGGAAAAGCAGGATTCTTCCCAGAAAACTAATACAGTCCTCGAAAAAACTCAGACTGTCATAAAACCTGAGCAGCTGGCAACTCTGTCACCATGAAGTATCCATATGGAAGACCGAGATGTGTCAAACTACCCAAAACGAGTTTGGATAGTGCAGAAGATGGAATAAATAATTCAGTATCTTCAACACTTTCAACAGCAGGTAGTAGATATGCTACCTGCTCCTACAATGTGCCAAAATGTAACATGTGAGTGAGAGCGAGCGAGAGAATGTGAGTATCTCCAACCTGTTTTCCTGAGGATATTTTGCTCAAGGAACTTTTCTTTTTAGAGGCATATGATCTGTATCAGATGTTTGTCAGGAGCAGGCAGCACTACAGAACATTAGGAATAACTTAGTAATTTTAATATATAGTTACAAAGTGCATATCCCCCCTAGATATATATAAACCCACATCTTAATCAAATATTACAAAAATATAAGGAAATTGCAAGTATTTATTTTTGATGACTGCCCATCACACTTCTGTATTTGTTGTTGTGGCACAGGGGCAACTTTCCTGCCATAATGTAAGCTGAGCAAGCTACTCAATGTTATCAGAGAACTGGCAATCAAAACTACAATTTAAATATTTCTGCTCTATGTTCATCCAACAGTTCAACTGTAACTCTGCACTGCACAGTGTCAATCTCCTTCTCTAAGAAATAGCCACACCTTGGTGCATAAATGTACATCATGTACACTTAAGGAAGATAAAGTGACACTTCTGGTCCCTAAGAAATAAAAATGAGACTCTTTAATGCTTAAAAGCCTTCAGACCTGTATATCTGATGTCTATAGAATTAACTAAATCAAAAAGGGCAATTAGAAGACAGAGCATGTCACAGCATCCAGTCAGAGGTTTCCAGGAGAGCAGTGGCTCTCTGATTTGCCTGTTTAAGACAAAATCAAGTATCATAACTATTCCTCAAATAATAATATGGGACAACATGAGCTACTCACTAGCTCTGAGTGACTGTGAGTGCTGCAACACCTTGCTGGGCATTCAACACTGCTGCTCCACCAACATCTCCTGCAGGCAGAAGATGATGCTCACTCATTAGGACAAGATAAAAGGAGGTTGCAGGAGAGCCCCACTTACCGGAAGGTACAGGTAGACCACATCCTTGCCAGCATGGAGATATTTATCAAGCAGCACTTCACCAAAAAACATGCAGACAGGCCCCAGACCAATAGTTAAGGGGATATCAGCAAGAAAAAACTTATTCTTCATGTATTCCACACTAGTTTCAGTCTGTAGACTTGACAATTATAACGTTTTTTTAACTGGTCAAAGCCCATACTTGCTACCAGATTTGAATGATTATACTGAAATGGCTGAATGCTCAAGTGAAGAGAGATTTGAAAGTGAGACAAACACTCTCCTAAATTCAAAAGCTGCCAAACATATTTCATCAGACTTTCAAAAAATAATTGTTTGGTCTGTTCCGAATTAAGCTGTAAGTGCTTTAAGAGAGGTTTCTCTACAAACATGGCTACAGATCACAAAGGGGAGCATTTGGATCAAATGTAAACCTTCAGTCATATATTTATTAAATAAAACTTGTATCATGCCTGGCATGTAGCATAAGCTGTTTTAGTTCCACTTATATAACATGATTTAAGGTGTAGTAGGAATTGATGTCCTATCATTTTATTTCACATGGTATCATAATAGGCCTACAGTACCACCAGAAAAAAAAACCCCAAAAAACCCCAATACAGAACAACAAAATATATATATATATATATATATATATATATATACATGTATAAAAAGGTCTTTGCTCTGCAGCCTGGGCAAAGGAGTTTGGATCTCCTGACATGGGAGGTTGGGGACCAACACAAGAGCAGAGACAGAGGAGAGAATTCAAAGAAAAGCAGAATGTGCTAAAATCTGGGAGAATTTGACAGTTCTGAAAGTTTTAAAATCACCACCAGCTCCCAACTGAGCTTTTTGCAGGGCTAACAAGTAGCCACTGAGTCATGATAAAATCAGTTTTAACACAGACCCATTTCCTGAGTAAGCAAACTGAACCCCAATGGGCAGCATTTTGAGATTTTTTTTCCACACACATCATAAAATGCAAGAGAAAAATAATAATGATAATAATGATTTTAGGCTTCCAGGTATTTCACAAATTACATTTTCCCCACACCTCTCATATGCAGCTCTGGTATTTTGAAATGTCTGAATTCCTTTTATGCTTAAATAAAGCACCCAGTGCTGAATGCTCATTATTCCCCAGTAACATGCAGGAGAAGCACACACCTCTGGGGTTGAATTCATACAAAACCAAGTCAGAAGAATATACTGTATGCCTTCTAATCTTTAAGATTAAGAAACTGAGGCCAAAGCTTTCTTATCAAGGGCCACGAAGAGAACCAGGGCCACAGTGAGAACCCAGGAGCCCAAGCCAGAGCTGAAGATAAGAGAGTGTCATGGTCTAGTGATTTAATCAACTCATATATATAAATATATATGATCACATCACTGTCTAAATATCTTATGGACCCTGCTCACCACAGCACCTGACAGATGTCCCAAAAGAAAATGTTATCTTTGTGAGACTGTACACAGCCTTTCTGTATTTTCAGCTATCACATTTCCAGGCACAGACAGGACACGTAAATGCACATGGGTCTGCATGCATGCTCACACAGGTACACAAATACATAACATAAATATATACTCCAGGCATTTTCTGCACTTCAATCAAATTCCACCTTACAGCTGTGAAGCATTCTGAATTCATATATTTAAACTCTGGCCAGGAAAATTGTTGACAACAGCTAATTTGTTATTGGGAAAAAACTGTGCACTTCTCTGTCACAGAAAGCTAAAAATCTCTTGGAGGTGGCTGGCTGACAAGCTTCAATATCTGCAAAAACTGAGCAAAATGAAATAGCTGGGTGTTGAGGTCTCCAAATAACACCATTTTCCCAGTGATGCCTTTGGACTACAAGTAAAACCTTTCTGTGGCTCCTGAAAAGGAAATTTTACTCAAGCTGTTTGTCAGGATGACCAGAGATGTTCTTTGGAAAGGATTCCCAAAAAAGTTCTGGAGCACTGGTAGCTGTACAATCATATGGGATTAATTTTCTGTATATATCTCTAGATATAGCTGGAAGAAACAAATTAACTTCCAAATTCAAAGATCTTTATACAGCCCTGTGCTCTTAGGTACAAATATTTAAGTAAGCTCTGCTTCCTGTCAAACACTGAAATGGATATTAAATTACATTAAATCATTATACATACAAGTAGTAAAATTTCTGTTCTGCCTTCTCTGTGAGCTCCTGCATCTTGGTATTTCTTGAACCAAGTATAAAAGATAATTTAATATTATCTGCTCTTTAAACTCCTGCTTCTATCAAAACACTAGCTGTATGCTGGATATATAAACACATGCCCAGAAGCCTGTGCCAGAAGAAGCCTCAAGAATATCCCCTCTAAGGGATGGCTGCAAGCTGGCTGAAGGAAACAGCATTTATTTACCATGTTCCCTTCCCCAACACCTTGTCATGATTTCAGGATGCCATTCCCTCATTCACCTTTACTGCTTTTCTTAAAAAGATATGAATAAACAAACAAAACACAGAAGGAAGGAATTTAACCATTCCAGTCCCAACTGAACCCCAAACTCCCCACTAAACCCTATGACCATCACTGGTCCATGTTCAGCACAGGAGATGCCCCAAGGCACACCAAGAGGGGTAGATGCTCATATAGCCATATGAATACCTGGCTTTATATCTGATACTGAAGAAAGGAATATTAGTGTTTTTGAAATACATATTTGGGAAATCTACCTCTTACTGACACACGACCTGTGAATGACTGAACGAGAAAGAAGCAAATCAGTAGGTAAAACATAAAACCTTAATTTCTTCCATTCTTCTTGCTCTGTGTTTGGATAAATCACCACAGATATTAGTAAAAAGTAGAAAATCAAGGAGGAGCAGGGCACTGGTTAAGAATATTGAGCCAAAATAACATCCATGAGTGTGACACAGTGCAGTGTCCTGACTGGTCCCACCATAGGGGTGACACAGTGCAGTTTCCTGACTGGTCCCACCACAGACCTCCTCAGGGCTAAGTGTTTCAAGGAAAAATTAAACAAGATTACACAGTAACAGTTCAAGATTGACATTTTCCAGGTTTGTGTCACGTTACATAATTTGAGGGAATCACAATTATTAAGAACATCAAAACACCAAAGAAAAGTGAAGGAGGGCTGTAAAAAAACCAAACTCCTAAGGAAGACCCTTAACTAGAGGCAAAAGAACCACCAGTGCTGAGTATTACCAAAGTTCAGAATTGTTAAAACTGTTTTAAAGAATATACCACTGACTCTTTTTACTGTAAGACTGATTTGAAAAATTCTTGTTTTACTACCAGCAATCTGAACCCATGACTCTGCTCAGGTTGTGCCTAGAGGTGTTTCCACATCCACCTCCCAGAAGTCACCGGTTGAAGCCCAGGGTTCCCACCACAGCTGCTCTCCCAACCAACCACCTTCACGGTTCAGACTTAAGCAAAAAAAAAAAAAAAAAAGGGGCTCAGCTTCACTAAGAGATCCAGCCCCAAAATTACAGAAAGGGCTCTTCAGAAGTATGGAGAGAAAAAAAAAAAAACCCACAACATTGCAGGGATTTTTTTTTTTCTAAGTTACTTGGGAAATTTGAGGCAACAAGCACTCAACCTCCATCTTCTCTTCACTCAAAAGCATTTAGAGAAAGCCTGTCCCTAACCCTCCTCCTGTTCTTAACACTCCTGCACAGACAAAATCCCCTTTTATCTTCCATTTATTTTCATTTTTACCTGAAAGGCAGAGAAGAGTTGGGCTTTTATGTTCAACAAACACGATCTGGACTTTCTTTGCAGCCCATTAGACTGTGGTCTACTTCCACCGATGGGGATGCATACCTGAATTTCCCCCAAAACAACAATTTTGCCCTCCTGATTTCAGCATGGCATCTATTTAACATAACCTTCCTCTCTCCATGTTCTCACCGTTGAAGAACTCGGCGCAGGTGTTATTAATAAAATAAATTTATTTTTAAAAAGGATGCTATTCTCTAAGCTTTGAAGCTCACACATAGCCTAACTTAACCCAGCTTGGGCTCATCTGGTCTTTAAATGACTTCTTTCATGTGGTCAGCCCACGAGCCATACGTACTGCTGCTCAATCACGCCACTGTACATCGTCAGCGTGAGGATGATTTGCATGATTTGCATTTCCTGTACCATTTGAGCTTCAATGAGCTCTAAGCACCACGTACAAAAGAAACCACCGCCAAGTAATGCAAAGATTTTAGTTAAACCAGATGAGACTATTTTAGTCAGGCTGCCAATGCTGAAAGAAAGAAAGGGGGGGTGGGAGAGGAAGGTCTCGGGGATATCCTGTTAAATCAGGATTTATTTGGAGGGAATCTGAAGCTTACATTCAAATCCTTGCTTTTCAAAGAGGAAAGTTGCAGCAGTTCCCTCATGAAGATGGCCTAGCATAAAATGATTCAGTGGGAACATTTTTTTTTTAAATGTTCCTATGATTTTGGCTCCACATTATGTTGGTAATTTATTTATTTAATAGTACATAAATGGATTCTGATTACATTAGATTTTCTGCCATATAAAACTAAATCTAATTAAATCAAATTCACTGTTCGCTGCTTAAAATTTCTCCCTATGAAGAAATCTTTCATTTTATCACAAATGATCAATAAAAGCTGTTGGACACATAACTATGATAGAAACAGCACTACAGTGGGCTTCAATGAATAAGTACCAAAGTGGAAAAAAAATAATAATGTACCAGAGCCTCGTTGTCATGAAAAACAGAGACAGATGGGGAGACAGACCTATATGATGCTACAAATAGATGAATATCTTTTAAGGATTTCAACAACTGTTATAAGACCTAGTCAAAATTTGAAAAAAACACGTATTTGCTTATGCTGCTGTACTCAAGTTACCTGAAATCCAAGCCGTAATCATTGAAAAAATTACCAAAGTTTCAAAAATAATGATAAAAAGAGTATCCTTAAAGTCTTTTGTATGTGATAGCAAAAGACATATTGCCATTATTTAGTTCGGTTTTGGTACAAAAAGGATTGATAAAGTTTGCTTTCATAGCAACTTTGGAAATGAGCTGTTATCTTGTTCCCAACTTAAAAGGTGGGCACATAAACTTCATGTGCAATATTGTATTTTATAGTCAGTTTTTATTTTAACATGCTAAACAAATCCAAACACCAGAATGATTAATAAATAAGAGGATGTTGATGCAGTGAACTGCATTCAACCAGCTACAGGGTGTACATCACGTATGCCTGATAGCAACCTAAGACAGTCTGTTCCAGCACTCAAGGAATCTGCATATAATCATGCTTAATAAAAACCACACAAAACCCCCCACTGCTGCTGGTTCCAAAGGACAGTCATTTTTAGAAAATTAACTTCCCTCTTCATTTTCCTGGATTGTTCAAACGTAAGCAAATATAAGAAGCGACTGAAATGATAACCAAAGGGTTAAGTTCTGCCTTGAATACCAAATTCCACTTACTCCATTGTTGTCTGCAGATATACAGTCAAGAGCAAGGTTTAATCACAACATGTACTTTCTATATTGTGCCTGCAACATTCTGTAATCAAAGCAGCTACCATATTAAAAATGCATTCTGTCATTTTCCCACTTAAAGATCCCCTGTATAATGCTCTTATTTAAAGGTCAGCTAATTTTATTATGGAAAATAACTAATAACCTTTATTAATCCTTAGGCTCGGAGTTTTCTAGCATGTCAACCAAATAAATAACACTGAAGGAAGACACTACACAAACCAAGCTGTTGAATACTGTCTGCCCTGTATTTGCTATAGACAGTAGACATCATTAGAGATTTAATAGATGGGTTTTTTTGCTGTGGAAATCATGAAAGCATGTAGTGACAGAGCTGTTTCAAAGCAAGGCATCCTGGTCTTCCCTCATCCTCCAAGGTGCTGAGACCACCAAATCAGGTGCTAAGTCCACTGATGTCCAAGCACAACCAACAAGCCCCAGTGTTATCCTGCACCCTTTTTTTTTTATTTATTTTTTGTCATTTCCAAAATTTGCAGGTCGTGCACAATGCTGGAGGACTTATCTAAGAATTTTGCTCACAAACTTTCCTGCTGTCTTTATTTTCACAAAATGACTGTAGAGCCTTAAAGTGCCAAAGTTCAAAAATACATGTATTTATATTTCACTGCCATGACCTCTCTTGTATGGGACGCGTGATTAATGCTGCACACTCTATAAGACTATGCAGAAACATCCAGCATTTTAGTAAGAATTTTTTTTTTTTACAGAAGGAGATCTGAACTCAGCATTATTCAGGCTCAGCCTTTCCCAGAACGTTGCTTTGGGTGAGTTTGTTCCTAAGAAATATTACTATGCTTGAAACTAAAAATAGCGAGCTATTTTTAGCTATTTAATCTCATGAGGAAAAAGAAAAAAAAATACAAAAAAACCACAAAACAAACAAAAAAAACCCACCAAAAACCAAACCAATACAGTTTCTATCAGTCTTCCACAGTTTGGAAAATAATGCCATAACACATCTTGAGAGTAACACCATGAAAATCCCTGGCACACAACCTCAGGATTGGCACCCCGGCAGCAAGGGGAAGGAAAGATGGGGCTTGAGAGATTCCAGCAACAAAAGTCTGGTGACTAAATCAGAAACAGAAGCAGAAGTCATGAGCCAAACAGATACCTATCGGTTTCCTTGAGCTTAATCTGATTAAAACATGGCTCTCAAAAATGTTAAATAGAATGCCACGTCAGAGAGCAGGCAAATGATAAAAATAGTTCATGACAGGAAATCATTATTAAAGCAGCATTAGTAGTGTCTCTGTTATGGAAATTTCACTGTAAATTTTTCAAGGTTTCCCTCCTCTGCTTTTCTTGAGTTGCCTGCTGCACTTCTGGGGTTTATTTTGTCCCTTTTCTCCTCAATGGCATCTAAGGTGGAGGTGTAAAAAGAAAATTATCACTGCAATTTTCCAACTATACTCTGCTCAATGCCATCTCAAGTGTGTCGTACATCATCTTGTCATTCATTTTAGCAAGAAATCACATAATATTCGGAAGTAGAAAATACTCCAAAATGGGTAAGTGCCACTGTGGCAAAAACACATTTGTATGCCACCACAGGTTAAAAAAAAGAAAAAGTCTTTAAAATCTTAATTTGAAGGACTTTTGTAATTAAAGCATCTTAAAAATATTTAAATAGAAGGAATATTTTTTAAAAAAAGCTGTTGGAATGACAGAAGAGCCATCCTACAGTCCACAAACCAAAATAAGAACAATGTTGATAATATATTTCCATAATGTAGGCTTAATGTTTTTAAAAGCTTACAGAAATAAAATAAAATTCAGAAAACTAAAAAAAAAAAAAAAATCACAATGAGGTCATTATTAGAATTAATAAAGCCCTGTGCTGGCATATGAAGAGACCTGAACAAACTTCACCAGCCACCCTCAAACCCCCTCGGTCTCTTTTTTAAATGCAATTAGTGAAGTAAATTAAATCATCAATCAAATCAGCTGTTTTTCCAGTGGAAACAGGCAGTTCTTCCCTGGTGATGATTCGGGCTTCCCCAAAGAAAAGCCCTGATTTAGTAGACCACCGATGGTCAAGAGAAGGACACCCAAGGACCCTTCTGTACCAGCCCTTCACCCAGCAGCCTCCCCACAACTGCACGTGGATACTCAAACACTGCCAGGTTTTAAATTTGAAGTCAAGGTCAGAATTATTTACCACTGGCACTGTAAGACAAACACACAACGTGGGGAAACTAAGAGGTACTTCACAGAGCCATACCTAGACAGAACCAGGGCTGGTCTTGAACCAAACTCCAACTCCTGTCCACCTAAAATCCAGGTCATTAAAGGAAGAACAACAATTTTTAAAGACAGAAGAGCTCCTGTATGTTTTGCAAGTGTTTTCTAAGATCTTGACATTTGTCCTGGGTGTCAGTGTATTTGTCCCACAACCACCAAGCTGTATCTGACTCGGGATGAAGATGACTTTGCATCCTATTTACAGCTCTGCTTAAGCTCTGTTCCATAAAGAGTATTCCAAGTGTGCTCACATCTCTTCTGAATATCCCTCCCACATTAAGTAATTATTATCTAATACAGGGAGTAATCAGCTCATGGTCTTACTATAGTCATCCTCCTTGACAAAGCAGAGGAAGAATAATAATGCAACTATGAAGCATTAGGAAGCCAGGGATCAAAATATCCACTTTTATTGAGATCAACACAAATTTACTTAGAGCTTAATGCAACAAGACCAAGTGCTGTCTCTTGATAAAGAATCACTTTATCTGCTGGTAAACTCAAAGCCTGGATTGCTGTATGGGGCCTCTACCAGGACACAAGCAATGTCAGAGCCTGAAATGCCAGGAAGAAAAGCCAGTGAAAGCTAAACCAGAAAAGGATGTAGTGAAAAAACACAGACATTTAAGGAGTGTGGAAAGGCAAGAGTCATCTGTAAACGGGTCTTCAACTGGTGCCTGAAAATTACTTTAAATGCTATTAAAAAGGAACTGAATGGGCAGAGTTCAATTGTGCACCAACAGCCATCCCAATGGACGTAAATTTGTTCAAGATACATCTTTTTTGTTTTTATTTTATTCCCCTCTCAGATCTGTTTTCTCTTTATTACCCTAGGAAATGAGACAGGCAAGGCGAAAAGAGGTATTCTTGTGGTTCTGAGGAAGAAAACTACGTATGTGTAGAGTTACACAGAGGGCCAGAATACCTCCGACCATTGATGGCTGAATGAGTCATCTACTTCAGAAAAATGACCAGTAATTAAACCAGGATCTGTAAGGCTATTAAGTCTGAGTATCAATTTCAACCCATGACACTGAAACCATTGACATACACAGTGGAGTCCCTTGCAAGATCACCTCTCACCTAAAGAAATTCTTCTCCTTAAGAAGCCAAACAAAAACAATCTAAAATATTTATTACCATAAATTTCATCTCTGGTCTATAAACTACTTCAGAGACATGACATCATGCTTAACTACCTAGACCTGTCTGGTTGATAATAGCCCCCAGTTTCAGGCAGAGGACCAAAATCCTGAAGTGCGGAAGGGTGTGAATCTACAGCTCATCACAGATGCCAAACACAAATCTGACTGACCAAAGCCAGAGCTGACAGCCCAGCAAATACAGAAGGTCTGGTGGTGGCAGAGGTTGACACCCCAAAACCAAGTCTTGCAATCTTTTTGTTGTCTTTTCAGTCTCCTTGGCCTAGAAGCAGCAAGGCTTTCATCTGAATAGTCCCGACCTCATTGCTCTAGCCTCCAGTATTCACATTTCTGCCTTCATGAGGTACAAAAAGTACATATTTTATGATGTAAACATAAAACAAAATAATTATCAAGCCCCATGCACTGGGGGCTTTCTATCAGTCAGCATAGCTGCATCTCCCTTTACTCCATGGCTTCCTCTTCACCTTGTTAGACCAGATCCATATGATCTTAAGTCTTTAGTACTTCACAGCTCCTTCCTAAATCTTGTCTAGATGTATTTGTCTGCTTTTTCCCTTTCCAGCCCCTTCCACCACTAAGTGCCAAGTCCCTGGCAATCCAATATTCACAAATCAGGTTTCAAAGACTCAGCTCAGAATCATCTTGACTTGGGTTGTGACAAGAAGGGGCAATGACCCCCCAGACAACATTGCTCCGTGCTTCAGCAGGAGGGAGCAGATGGGCAGCTTCCAGATGGCCGCCAACCTTGTCTCACCGATTTCAACATCTGGATCTTGAGCTGCATCTCAGAGGATGGTCCTGAGACAGACTGCAGGTTGCTGCCCAGGGCTCCCAGCCACACGGCTTATCTGCAAGCCAAAACACTTTGCAAAATGCAGAATGACAAGGCTGAAAAAAAAAGGTTAAGGGTAATTAAGTTTGTAGCAGGGCACAGCTGGAAAAAAAAAAATTGTTGAAAAGTAGACATTAAGGAGAAATCTATCTTAAACAGATATAATTTAAGTGTATCTCAAATAGGATTTTTTCTCCCCAGACATTTTTTCTCCTCAGAAACATCAAGGTGTGTCACTGTTTTCTTTTTGCTCTTCTGTGGTCAGCAGGACAGTTGTGGTGGAGAGAGGTTACTTGATTTTCTGCTAGTACCTCCCCAAACTCCCTCTCTCCTATTTCACCAATAACCATATTAGAAAAAAAGATGGCACATAATGAAGCATTTAGTCAAGAATAATCACTATAAAAATAAGAATAATTAAACAGGCAATATAATTCTCCTGTTATGACCCCCCCACATGCATATATAGCCATACATTGCATCACTGATGATTGTAGACTGGGAAGAGCTTATTACTCTGAGAAAAATAACATTAAGAAAATAGAATATACCAGGACAAAAGCTTTTCCCCCCCTTTCTTCCTACCTTTTGCCCCTTCTTCTGTCTGTTTTGTTGTTGTTGTGAGGTTTTTTTGTTTTGTTTTCTTATTTTTTGGGTCACGGTGTGTAAGGCTGGACTTGCAGCTTCCAGGAGGTTTGCTGGACCTGTCAGAAAAGCATCTACCTGGCCTGCATAATCTTGAGGCTGCAGGAAAAGTAAGTCAGAATAGGAAAGCTAGTGACTACCAGACTGGAAAGAGGGCAGAGGGTTGCTGTGTAAAAGCAATACTTCACTTTCCATACTGCATTTTGCAAACCAAGGACATGCCTGGGTCAGTTCCACCTAACAGGAATTAGATGTAAACCATGAAAACCCAACCAACACTGGATGGTTTTGCTTCCAGGTCACCAACAGCTGAGAATGGGCTTATTTTTCACCTTTCTGACCAAATGTCCATAACAGCACTGCAAAAGCACTCACAAATGGGGTTGATCCAGTTTTAAACACAATAAACTTCCCAAGACTGGGTGAATAGCTGGCAATGACCATTTGCTTGAAGAAGCCAAAGAATAATTTGTGAGTTTCGCCTAGAATCTGAGGGTAATTTTAATGCAGCCACAAGCTACATTGTTTCTTAATCCAGCCAACAGGAAGGTAATAAAACAATTCTGACTGCCACAGTAAAGAGCTGGTATAAATGAAAGATTTCATCCATTTTATAGAATATGTTCTTCTATAGTTTATGTAATAAATTCAAAATTAAAACGTTACTGCTTTCTCACTCTCAGAGTATAATCTCCTAAAGAAGGCTATTTCCAGACATTTAAAAGAAAAGCCTATTTTACAATAGGAGAAGTGAATATACAGCATTTCAAAATCCCTTAAAAAATAAAATTCTGGTTACAGGCACAACAATCTGCCTAATTAGTTTTTTCCTAATTAGCACGATGCTCTAACCTCTTTAATAAGACTTCTGTAGACAGAATGTTCCATATTGGTGATCCATCTGAGGGTAAAACTAAATAAATACTTCTGAAATACAGCTAATAGAACAAGCATGGTTGGGCTTCATGGTCAGAAGGCTCCTCTGGCATGTAATACTGCCAGTCTGCAAAAACAAAGAATATTCTACCTTAAATACACCACTGTTCATGCTCCAAGCCCTTCTGTATATTAAAAATAAATTTAAAAAATTCAAGATACTACAGGTGAGCATTAGTGAAGTTGGTTTTAAATTAATCTTGCAGTCTTTTTGATGTCTTTTCAGTCTCCATGGCCTAGAAGCAGGAAGCTGTGGAGTTTGTACTGGGAGGCAAAGAAAAAAAAAAAAAAAAAGAAAAAAAGAAAACTAAAAAAAGATGAAAAGATGTATGGGCCAAAATATATTGGAAAAGTGAGCTACAGAGATACTGGGAAGGCAAGTATCTCTGATGCTGTGACAACCCAGTTGTTTCCCTCCACTGCGAAGCATTTGCTTCATGCACACAGAATTTGTACCTTCTTCTTCATAACCCAGAGCCTAAGTATGTACCTTACAATTAATAGGAAATAAGTCTATCTTTGAGTCCCATGTCATCAAGCTAAAAACATTCTCATTATTCCTACATATTGACCATGAAATCCAGAGTCTATCAGTTATGAGAAACGCAGAGCCCCGGTAACATCTGCGGTCAGAGGCAGATGCTCGAGATCAAGAAAATTCAGGCCCCTGTTTTCTTAGGAGTTTGCAGAGCAGCTGCTGAGTTTCATCTCAACAGCTGAAACATCCTTTAAAGCTGCTTAAAAATGCAGGAAGCACACAAGTATCTCCAACTCCCTCCCTGCCACCAATTCATTCACCCCGCTCGCTCAGACATGCTGACTCCAAGCACGGGCTGAACACACTGGTCCCATCACTTACCAGTGGACCTCTTGAAAGCACAGGGAAAACTATTACATTGAAGTTAAAAGTCACATGCAAAATACAACTTAAGATCAGTCCCTGGAAAAATGCCCAGTAATGTCAAGAGGTGCAGAGACACCACAAATGCCTTCAAACATGCCTGAAGCCCTGAGACCCCCACAATGTCAAGAAGCTTCCAGCTTTC
The DNA here is from genome assembly GCF_003957555.1 of Calypte anna. Lineage (NCBI taxonomy): Eukaryota > Metazoa > Chordata > Aves > Apodiformes > Trochilidae > Calypte > Calypte anna. Next base: position 3,802,279 of record NC_044253.1, on the reverse strand, counting down.
CACTGTTAACACCGAAAATTAGCAGTAAAAGTAGAGGTGCCTTCTTTTTAATACTGAGTGTATACCTCACTCATCACAGCACCTTAAAACCTAGATGAATTTTTTTTGTTTTGATTTACAAAAATATATGCAATTATTTTTCAATCTGTGTCCACCAGAATTAATATTAGACAAGACCACTTTCTAGCTTCCCTGCAGCTTAATAAAACATGGAAAGAAATATAAGTTCTATTCTATTCTATTTCTAACTCATTATACAATTTTGAATAATTACATAAGACTCTAGCTTCCCTGTTCTGAAACTCCTCTCTACCACCTCTGCTGAGAGTGTTTGGATCTTCTTGGGCAAGACCCAAGTTCTGAGTTTAAAGCACTTCAGACCCAAATGTTTCAACAACCCCAGCAAACAGTACATTCTGATTCCACACTGCCTTGGGAGCATGGAAGCATCTCTTGGGAGATGAGAAAAAGCACAGCAGGGTCAGCAGCCATGATTTGTATAAGGGCAGATTACTATTTGCTCCCGAGAGTCAGAAATACCAAAAACTGAGAAACACCTGATGGCAGTGGTGGCCTAACACAAGTTACACCGTAAGCACCCACCTAACTTCCACCTCTCCCATTTTGGTATCACACAGCTAAGACCTGTGGATGTAAAAATAATTCAGAATCAATTTTAGTCAAAGATGACAGCATAAATACAAAATTTAAAGTCTGATGTAAAAAAAAAGAACAACTTAAAAAACTTGCTAAACACGGCAAAATAAGCTGCTTTTAGAGAACCCCTGCAATACCTAATGAAAACTTTCATCCTTCTCCATCCACACCCATTAATTTCCAACGTGAGCCTCATTCTGTATCAAGACAAACTGGACATCCTTGATGGAAAACAGATTTCTAAAGCACCCATTCTTTTTTTTGTCAATGACTACAAGACAGAAGCTATGGAATAACATCGGATTTTGGCTCATCGTCGATTTATTATTGTACAGCAACAGCAAGAGAATGAAATTAATCAAGCTAATTTACAAATCAAGTCAATCTAAAAAAAAATTAAAAGATAACACACCTTTGTTATGATTTTTCCTGAAATTCATCTCCTCTTTTTCATAGACTCATAGAAAATTAGGGGTTGGAATGGACCTCTGAAGATAATCTAGTCCAATCCCCCTGCCAAAGCAGGGTATCCTTAGCACTATTTCTCAAAAATCATTTGGTATATAAAATTTTATCTTGTGTTTTTAACAAAAATTGATTACTAGGAATTTTTTGCATATGAACAGTTTAAAATAATTCCATTCCTCAGGGTTCAAACACAAGAGATGTCACTGTGCATGACAACTGTTCCATGTTTAGTGAGTTCCAAGTGCTCTGTCACAAGCAGGAAATGCATTTTGCTCACAAAAGCCACAGGCACTGTCAAACCTGCAGCAATCTGCAGAAGAGTAGGAAAAAAGTGCCCTCAAACTATCTGCTACAAGATGATGGCCCCGTTTATCATCCTTAACTTCCATCTTTAATTAAAAGAGGGATATTCTCTTATATAAATAAAAAATTGCAGATGCTCTCAAATTACTCCTCTTCAGGTTTTCTTAATTCTTCCTTTTATAACAAACATAGTATTGCAAAAATTTCTTCATGGTAATACACAGTACTTAATGCCATGAGGATTTTTTTCCAAATAGACACATATCTTCACCACATGTGGAATGTGTTATGTTAAAAATATATTATCACTCAAAGAAAACAGAAGTTAACAAAACTCACAGGAGGAATAGCACTTAACCACAACAAAAAATAAAGCAGAAATAAGTTTTCTATTGGTTTTTTTATAATTAATTTACACCTTCTAAAAAAAAAAACAAAAAAAAACCTTTGATAACTCATTAATTTAAACTATTTAAGTAGTTAAACATCATGTAAAATAGGAGTGAAACATTAGGCCCACTACCTTTCCTCATAGTAATTATAAATAACTAATTATAAGATATTATAACATCGTAATTATAAATAATTAATTATTAAATAACTAATTATAACTAATTATTAAGGTTAACAGTAACCTTCCAGTAGTTCTTCTGCAAAAAGAAAATCATGCATTTGCTTTCCTTGTGTGCTGTTTCCTTCATTCTTTCTTCAAGCTGCCACTAGACAGAAATACAAGCTCCAGCATGCAACAGGTAAAATGGAAGTTGAGAGTTAAAACTAAAATGATGACCAAGTAGGCAAGGTTATAAACATAAAGAATAATGAAATAAAAAAAAACCTGCTCTGAAAGGGGAAGCATCCTTTAGAATGAGTGTGTCCACTGGACCAGAGTAAATGTGGAGGAGGGAGGAAGGAAAAGACAGGGACAAAGGACTGAAGCAGAAAGGGAAAATACCATCCAAGGGAATAAGGAGATGGCAAAAACCTTCATTAAGAATGATGAGAGGGAAAAAAAAGCCTGTCAATTGCTATGTATTTGTCAAAGGTATTCAAATGAATAGACATCATTTACTTAGATTCTCTATATTTATTTTGAAGAAAGGGTAAATTACTCACCATAATGCTTCAGTAACAGGTATTATTCCCAAGATACTCAGGCTGAGTAGTGTAAGGGGAAAAGGAAAAACTAAACTGATCAAACTGCAGTTTCAGGGAGTCAGAAGTCCATATGAAATTAAACTTTCCACTGCACTGTAATTCATAGATTGTACTCAAACCACAGTTTAGTTATAAAGTTGTGTGTTTAGAGAAGAAAAGACATCACCACCCACAAAATCAAGTATTATATGGGTGAGTTTAGATCACCATTTCAGTTTGATTCAGAACATTTAAGAAGCCCCTCTCACAACCATCCACACCTAGCAAGCCTCAGCTCACACCAGAGTCAGCTCCAAGATTATGAACTTAATTCTTTCAGACAAAACCAAGCCAGGAGGTTGTGCTCCTGGAGAGCATTTTACAGACTCCATCCTTGTCTTCTGAACATTCAGTCCTGAAGGACCAGGCCTGGTCTGAAGGGAAAAAACCCTGAAATAACATGCTGTGGGGATGTTGGACTACAAGATGCCTTCACTCTACCAGGTTTCTACCACATGCCTATACCTAGGTGCATGTTAAAAACCTGTATATGGAATCAGAGACAAAACCAGAAAACACTTGGAGTGTGACTATGGAGCATCTCAACATCTCCAAAATCCACACGGAAACTCATGGACATCCCCAGGAGATGCTGAGAGTTCACACTTGGTGTGAAAAAAAAATAAATTAGAAATATTACTTGAATTTCCAGTCACCCACATACAGAGAAAGCTCTTACCCAGTGGTCACAGCAGTTACCATCCCCAAGGTGAGCAGTCACAGTGGGAGTGGAAGGGAAACCACCTGAGCAAGGTTACTGAGCTCTCAGGTACAGTGCTGGGACTGAAACAGGTAACTAGAGGTAACCAAAACCAACTAACTAAGTTCCTGGTGTGGTGTAGACTGGCAACTGAGATGACCCCAACAGCCTTAGCCATGCCTTTCAAATTAGAAGGTATTTGGGTCAGATAAACATGTGCCAAAAAAAAAAATAATTAAAAAAAATTTAAAAATTTAGAAATTCCTGTTAATGCAAATCATCACCCAAAACTGTTTTTTCTAAAAACAGTTTGCATAACCTGAGGTTTCTTTTCATTATGTAGCAATTCAGAAAATCCAGCCAAGCTGCAAGTACTTAGGAAGAAAAACTATTTAGTTATCACATGGGGGTATAAAGCTATATATCCAAATCATGTCCAAAACAATTATCTGACAACATTTGTATTATTTACTACTTAGGTATAAAAAAATAAATTTGAGATTAGGAGGAAGCAGCATGGAAAAAAAATAATAAACATTTTACTTATTAGATTCAAACCAAAAGCTTTGGGTTTTTTCTCTTTGGCACATAAAATTAGTTTTATGGACTAGAATGATACTGAATTGCAGAAAGTACCATGTTTTTTATAATATAGCACTGTATATGTTTGTTATTTGAAAACATAAATGTAATCCATAAGTAATCTCGAAATAAAATATATACCCAACAATCATTTAAAAGGACAGATAAAATACTCATTAAAATCCTGAGTGTAGAAATACTGACTTATAATGCACAATTTCATTACATTTTACTGCCAGCAATGTAAATATCAATTCTCCAGGTAATTCATAAAATTTGTTTCAGAAAGTAAGGATTTCACCCAGTGCTTGAGAATATAAAGGAAAACACACACTAGGGCTTGGAAAAAAACCAAACCTGTTCTTTCCTTCTCTCATCAGGATTTTCTTCTGAAATTTTGGAAAATCTTTTACACATCAAAGGGACAATTGTCATTTCACCTTAGCTCTTCCTATAGATCACCCAAGGGTTCCAACCAACATTCCTCCCAGTCCTGCACCTCTCCATGCATCCTTCTTATCATTCCCATCTCCCTTCTGCCAAATTTGAGATCATGGATGTACTCCCACTGACTTCAAAAACAAGGAGCTTAGATTTAAATTCATCTCCCAACTTTTTTAACTATCCAAATGGTAAAACTGCCCAATAATGGCACTGTAGGGGAAAAAAAAAAATTAAAAACCATGTTGGAGAAATTAAGCAAAGTTTTGGGAGGGATGTGGGGGGGTTTCCACACAAAAACATAAAGAAAACCTGTCACTTTTAAAATGAATAGCTACCATCTGCCAGCATTTTATCTGAGGCAAAGTTGATTAATGCAAAGTGAATGTTTAAGATCACATTGCTGTCTGCCTGAATAAATTTCAGGTAGTTTACTTAGGCAATTATTTGTCCTGTTTAATAAAAAGAGAGGTTTTTTGGTTGTTACTGGATTTCTCCCCCCACCAAGTTTTTACACAGCCAGACCAAAGAAGAAAAAGATTTTGCTCTTCAATCACAGTACTGTACAAGGACCTGGAGCTTCAGAACATTGTTTCTGCTCCCCCTGCATGGCAGCAGCAAGGTAATTAATCTGCCCAACAAAGGAGATCCCACCTCCTCCACTGCCTTCATCAAAACTTTCAGGCAGCCTCTCTCTGTCACACTGAAAAGTAAATTTGAGCGCTCTAATTGTGAGTAAAGAAACCAGAGCAGTTCTGTGATGCTGAGTCCTTACTTAATGTCCTGAGTCCTTACTTAGGTTTTTTGGGTTTTTTTTTTTTTTACTGGATTACTTAATTTTTTACTGGGTTAATTTTTTTATCTTTATTTACACTATTTTCTGATTTACAATGACCAAATAACAATTAAGTAAAACCATTTTAGAATTTAAACATTTTTCTTTTGTTAAATTCATCAAAGCTTCGCTTTATATTAGCAATCTGATAAAAATAATTCTCAAATACATTTCATGATATGCCCTTCTCTAGGAGTTTACTTCAAACAATGACAGATTTAAGGTGATATTAACCTAAATGCTCTGATTTTATTTATCCGTTCCCACGTTACGTACAGCATCAGATGGCCTCCAAGTTCTCCAAGCTTCACACCCCACATTCAGACAGGGACACCCTCTATTATCTGGGGCTACAGACAAGGAGGGCATCATCTGTGAGAAGTGATGGAGCTCCATGTAACCATTCCATATGGACATACATTCCCTTCACTTACACTGTAAGCTGCCTGGACCCCAGCCAGCTCTGGTCAGAAGTCACCAAGTTGTTTTCACTCCATACACGGTGCCTGTGTCTCGTAGCTCAGGAGGGTTTATTGGTTTAGGACTCAACATGGTGCTAGGATTGACCATCTGGTCCCCAGTGCTATGTTAGCTCCCAGGCAGCCAGTTGGAGCAGGTTCAAAGCGTGGGCAGGACCAACGTGTACACGTTTCCACAAACCCGTCTGAACCAACCTTGAACCCAACTGATTGGCTTAAAACAAAAATAAAAGCAAGCAAGTTTAAAATTAAAGTAGTAATGACAGTTTAGTCAGCTAAGGAGTGTAGGAAAGGAGTGTAGGACAAAGCAGTGTCTCCTGGACCCTCCTTTGGGCATCTCTACAGCAAGGTAAGAACTTTGTTCTTTGTACCCATCACTAGGGCAACAGAAATGAAGTTACACCCAAGTTGAGATCTGAACCCTGTCTTCAGGGAGTGCTGCCTCATCCCTCATCCCTTTATAGCAACTAATCAAACCACAAAAGAGCTCACCAGGCTATTCTGCAGGAGCACACTTCACTACACCTGACCAAAACTGCAGTTAAAACACACATAAAGACACACACACTTCTTCACTTTCTGCTGAGCAACACAAAAATGGCTTTAAAATTAGAAGGGCTGTGGGCAGAAAATTACTGAGCAATTCCAAGCAGGTGACCCATGTCCCCTCCTCAGATATAATATAGTTGAGCAAAATGACCAAAATACACACTCTTTGTATTTGATATCATAAATGAGATGCAAGTTTTATATATATATATATATATATATATAAAATGAAACTGGATGATATATTTAAGGTCCCTTCCAACCCTAGCCATTGTATGATTCTATGATATATACAGATACAGATATAGATATATATTCTCTAGACATACTGTATACAGAAGTAAACACCATAAAACTGTCCCCCCAGAATTAATATCAGGTAATTTCTTTATCATTTGCAGGTAAGTGGTTATCTTTTATTTAACTGACACACTACTCATGCATGAAATCTATTTATTTCCTACCTGCGCTCTATTAGAGCCAAATGCTGGGAAGACTAACACAGGGAAGATTATTCCACTTCCTACAAACACTGTATAACCCTACACTTCCAGTTTTTGACATAAAGATGTAAAAAGACAGACATACTCCTAGCACAAATGGGCACCTATGCATTCAGCTTTAATGAAATGACTGAAAATTGCCTTAGTTCAACTCAGATCTTCAAACGCTTCCCCAGGACATTTACTGGCAGGTAGTTTTTCTTAAAATTGCCAGAAAAGAGTCAGTACTCCAGCTCATGAATGCTCACACATGCAAGCTGAGTTATGTTTTCAGTGGGACCACTCAGACACTGCACTTTTCACTGGAATAAAAATGTATAGGATCACCATTTTTAACAGGACATTTAGGCAACACCAATCCATCAGCTAGTAAAGAATCGAGCCCATAATAACGTATAATAAAAGCATCAGATTTGAAATAATCTAAAATCTAGTAGTGGTAATAGGTTATTTAAAAAAAAATAAATAAAAGACAAAAAAACCCAAATCTACATTATATACTCTTGGAATATACAATATATTACTGAACATCACACCCCACAGGTTAGTGGGGTTGGGTTTTTTTTTCAGAGCTCTATTAATTGAAAGCAATGATTTCTTTTCTCTTTTGTAAAATGTAAAAAGCATAGAGTTTGTCTATAAAATATAGTTGTCAAATATCAAGGGGTATATATATGCTAACACTTACCCTAGGGGTATTGCAGGGCTAGAGTCTGTTACAAATAAAATCCTTATTCATATGAACAGCTACCTGGGGGGCAGTACTGAATGTTACACATAATATTTATATTTATATATTTAAAATAATCTAGCAGTGCTATTAAAAAAACTGGAAGCTACACTGCATTTAGTCTCTCTGTTTTGCAGATCTAAGCCTCATTCTAGTAACTATTTTGGCTTTCAGTTACTTTCTATAGAGGATGATCCCTAAAATATAAAATGTTTTTGTCTAGCTTGTCATATCAACTGGTATATTACTGGAAATTTAAAAGACTTTTCATGGCAATAAAGAAAATAACTACAGAAAAAAGACAAGCAACTGCATTTTCTTCATTGAATTCTGCAATAATACTTTCAAATTTGATAACTTTCCCTGAATGAAGGATACAAAGAAAAAAATCCTTTTTGTTGCCTGCTTTCCAAAAATGACTAAACAGTTACTGTGTGCTATAGAAAACAACTTGAGACAAGATGAAACACCTACATTTATCAAAGAGTTCAAGCTGTCTGAAGCCAGTTGAGAGACAAAGCAGAGAACGCAGCAACCCTGCAGGTTGCCAGCAGCCTGAGAAGGTCATGGCTCCTTGCTGGACCTTCCTCATTTACAGAATGAAGATGACAGTATTCCATCAACTTCTACCAGAACTCTGTAATTGTTGAAAAACCTGTCTAGAGAACAGACACTAATCCTGCCCTTTTTCAGTACAGTTCAAATGCTGTCATTTGGGAACTGCCACCAGAAGGCTGCAACTCCTTGTACTCATGCAACTTCCCAACAGAGACCTTCTTGCCAATGAAGGAAGAATCATGTATAGGCTTCTTAAAACTTTTCAAAATGCTGAGTTCTGTGGCTGCTCTACATCAGAATGTCAGATAATTTCAAGTTCACTAGCCAAGTATCCCACCTTTAAAAGCTCTCCTTCTGGCCTCCCAAGCTGGAAGGAACCACTGCGAGCCTGAGCTTCCCCATTCATCAGGACTTCTGTCCTCCTTCAAGGAGATGAATGAAGATGTGAGCTGGCTTAACAACAAACTGCACAACGAAAAGCAACATTTTTCTAGAGAATACAGCACAGCCTTTGCACTGGGGAAATATTATAAATCTATGCAGCGCTGCAGATAAAACACTAAGTGTCTGATAGCCTTCCAGAACAGCTACGTGTGTTCCCCTGGAAGGGTGAGGACATCTTCTCCCTGTGCCAGTTCTGGGTAAACCTCCTTGTTCTTGCATGGGAACATCATCTTGCTGCACACCAAGAATTTGGCTGCAGGGTTCACAGAAGTAACACGAGACACACTGCTCCTTATCTGCTCAGCTTTAAGGCTTGCTCAAGGGAGTGCATGTCTGCTCTCCAATAAAAGTATTTGCAAGTTCATCACAAGCTCTCTGGCCACTGAACTTAACTTCTATGATTCTGCACTGTATGCTCTGCTTCAAAAGTACTTTTTAAGACTGTGCTTTAACTCATTGAACAGCACTTGAAAATTAACAAACCTGCTTCCTTCCCACCACCAGCCTGTACGTCTACAAGTAAAGGTCTTTTGCAACATATACATACTACTCCTGAATAGGTGTCTAGCAATACCAGACTTACCAGGGCCAGAAAGTACTTCTCAGACATACCAGCATCTTGAAATAAAGTATAGTTCAGCATCTTGAAATACAGTTCAAAAATAAAAATTTAGTAACGCAGCTCCATTACCATATGTGTCTGTGCTCAAAATACTTTGTGACCTTTCTGTATTATTAAATGCATAAAAAGGAACAAGGTATTTATGAAAAGTCACAGTTGAGAAGATCACTTGTAAAATTTTACTTGGAAAAAAAAAAATCAGTATTATAACTAATGCAAATCTGGTATTTCCCATGATCTAACAAGAAAGGTAAATGCTTAAGTATGTAGTTCAAAACATAGACTATCAGTTTGCAATGAGAATTTTGTCTTAATCTACTACCTGGGAAGCAGCTCTTTAGTGGTTACTAGCAAGCTAGAAGTAAAAGAATCAATGTTAATTTTCATCAATGTTTTTTTTCTAATAGGAGAGAGTAGTCAGCCTTATTAGGTTGCAGTCTGATGCAGTTATACTTTCAATTTAACAAAATACTCTGAAACACTCAATTACAGAACAAGAATTAAAAATGTGAAAGTAAAGGAGAAGGTACCCCTGATCAGTTTCCCTCTCACCATCAGCCCTTCATCCTAAAATTTTGCCCTGCCTGGGCAAGGTTCATTCTCTTTTTCAAACATTGTATCATTGTGAACTTTGACTATTTAATTCTGAGCAAACCCTAACAGCACAGAAAGAGCTTTCCTCTCTTTAAGATGCACTACTGGTTAGATGGGATTTATCTGCTGTCAGTAAAGGTTATATTTGCACATAAGTCTATGACAGATTGCAAGTTTATTAACTTCAAGTGAGTTTTCAAGCTGATGAGTTGAGGGTATTTTCTTGGGTTGGGTTTTTTTGTGGGGTTTTTAGGGTTGGTTGTTGGGTTGGTTTTTTTTCTCATCCTTCCCTTCCCCCAAGATGTGGGTTACTTGACAAATTGGAGTTAAGTTATCTTAGGTCAACATAACTGTAAGTTAAACTAATGAAGTGTATGTCTATGAGTGATGTCTGATTAGTTTAATACAGTTAGTGCTGGACAGCTTGGGCTGCTGACCTTGAAGGAACACAGATAACATTGTGATGCGTTGGAGGATGCAGTTGCAATACAAGACAAATTTACATAACAGTTTGTCATATCCACTCCTCCAAAACAAAAACTGTTGCAAAAAGAAAGTGAGAGGAAACCAACGCTAAACGCCTTGCGCAAGACAAACCAGGGAACATTAATTATGATGTTTGGCTTGGGGTGGCAGCTTATTTCAAATGCAAGTCAGAAGCAGGCACAGAAAAGGTGTCCATGTATAGAGCAGGCATTCCAAAATTGATAAGACATTGTTTTGGGTAACACTGTTCAAAGGCAGCCTTCTGGAGCACAAGATTGACTCTTGGAAAAATCGCATCCCTTCCCCAAACGATGATGTCTGCCTGCTCCTGGTAACAAATACCAGAGCCAGTTTTGATCTGTAACTACTCAGCACACTGCTGAGATGTGCTCAGAGTCCTGATGAAGTTCATTCTGTGGATGAACAGTATCTGCTTGGACTAAAACACCCCATGCACCATTTCTCTCTGCGAAAGTGCAGTCAGCTAAATCCTCATTTACCACCCGTTCTGTGATGCTCTGCTGTGCACCCTGAGCAGAGCACACACCGTGACAAGTGACAGGTCACTTGCCACACCTCAACTGATCAGGTAGGCCAAGAAAAATTGCTGGGCTGAAAGACAGATTGGGTCTGGAGTGATTGATTCTCACTACACAACAGGTATCTGGTCACCTGAATATCATTCCAATCTCCAGCTGATAGAAATTTTCCCCTTACACAGATGCACAATTGACATCCAAAGTTGCATATTACAGAACTGGACCATCAAGAACCCAGCCCCAACAGATGAGGGGTACAGAGATGTTCAAGCAAGTCCAGAGGAGGACACAAAGATGATCAGAAGGCTGAAGCCCCTCTGCTCTGGAGACAGGCTGAGAGAGTTGGGGTTGTTCAGTCTGGAGAACGAAAGGCTCCAGGGAGACCTTAGAGCACCTTCTAGTATCTGAAGGGGCCACAGGAAACCTGGAGATGAGTTTTTACAAGGGTACAAAGTGACAAGACAAGGTGTAATGGTTTTAAACTGGAAGACTGGAGATTTAAGTTAGACATTAGGAAGAAATTCTTCCCTGTGAGTGTGGTAAAATGCTGGCCCAGGTTGCCCAGAGAAGCTGTGGCTGCCCCATCCCTGGCAGTGTTGAAACCCTGGCTGGATGAGGCTTCCAGCAATCTGGTCTAGTGGGAGGTGTCCCTGCCCATGGCAGAGGGATTGGAGCTGTATTATTTTCAAAGTCCCTTCCAACCCAAACCAGTCTGTGATTAAGATAAAACTGCTCCCTTAATGCTCCAGGTCAGCTTGAGTAGTACACAGATAAATGAGACTGGCTGATGGACAAGATGAGGATGTTTTTAAAATGAAACATACATACTCACATATACACACACAGGTACCCCTATACTTGCACTTAGAGACTCTCAAGAAATAGTGACACAAGGTAAAACAGTCTAGGAAACTCTAAAACCTGGCACTATTTTCCCAATTATACCCCAAGAAGTCAATGCAAGAAGAGAAACTTTGTCATTTGCAAGTGTTTATTTGCTTGTGAATAGAAACTTGCATGCACATAACCAAAGACTCAGCTCAAGAGGCCCTGCTTGAAAGCCTCTCTGTAATCTGAGTTTAGGAATTATTCAGATCCTGGGTTACCTGTAATTAGTACTTGTGGGCACTGTTTGCATGAAATAAAGAGCAGCAGTCCGTGCTTTCCAATGCCACTTCTTGGCAGGGAGTGTACAGAGGACACAGTCCTCTTGTAGCTCCTCCTGGAGAAGATCCATCAGCTGTTTGTGGGAGCCTCCATAAAAAGCTTCAATAAGGAGAACACTCATCTTCCAAGTACTTCAGATCTATTTGGATTCTGCAAAATGACAGTAGAGAAATGTTTTACTTTATAAATATTCCTTATTGGGTTTTATTTAAGAAAGTTATATTGGAAAAAGAACCACACTGCAAGGCCTTAGAGTGTCTTCATTTTTCCCCGTGAAAGTAATACTTTGTATTAATGAGTTTATTTCAGAAAAGTTTACTTAGCAATTATGATGACAGAATTATCACATCTATTAGTTTCAATGACTCAGAGACACCACCTGTAATTTTTAAATTAATCAGGACTTAAAAAAATTAGTGTACTTTGAACTGTTTTGTTTTCTATCTGATAGTTAAAAGCCACTTTATTTTACATACTTACTCCTACATACACACAATTCTTCCATTAGTTAGGAAGGAGTTTATTCATTTTAACATAAGCTTCCCCTCTTTTCCATAAAACTGAAGAACAATTCAAACACAGTTCAGTCCCAATAGCTGCTAACAATGGTGATCTGAGTAAACCACTTAAAGGCAGAGAGAAGCCTGGGGAGATGCAGTCTGAGCATCCCTCTGGGTCTCTTCAAATCACTGTGAGCTGGGATCACCAGAGCAACACACTTGGACCCTACAGGAGATTAAAAGCATGTTATTTTCTTTGAGTGCTCAAAAATGGCTGGAAGAGAACAGTACTGAAGATGAGAAGCCACAGAGCTGCTCACAAACAGGATGCAAAACGTGCAATGTGAAGGGAAAGATGAAAAACCCTGTGACTATTGCTCATCTTTTTCATGAGTCACAAAGTTTTGAGACTGAAAAGCTCCTTTACAGCTGCTTCAAGCAAAACCATCACAAAGAAAAGTTGAAAACATAACATGGAAAGGTATTCACCACCCATGACTGCCTCTCTGATGGTTTTCTTCTCAACGAGGGAGGATGCTCCATTGAATTTATTTGCTCAGGCTTCATGTTTGATGCTGTATACTGCAAGACTGTACATCCATTTCCTGACCTCTAATTCCTAGTGGTTTCAAAGTGTAATCCTTATCTTCTCAAAGCCTCTGGTGATGAGAAGTGAGAATTCAACAGAGAGCTACATACTCTCCAGAAAATATCATTCGTCTCAACCTTGAAATTTAGTTAAATTCAAGTTCAGGCTAAAAACACATGTATTCTGTAATCAGAGGGTAGAAAACAAACAAACAAACCTGACAAGTGCACTGTAGCTGTCAAAAGATCAACTGGCCAGCAATAGAAATCCTAACCTGAAAAAATTTAATTGGGAGACAAAATGTAAGAAACCTCTCGAGTCATTGGCCCATCACAGTGCAAGCTGAATCAGTGATGTAGATCTGGCTAACTACAGATCAATCAGTAAGAGATAAAGTATTCTTTGCTCTTTCTTGCCTCAATCCAGCCTGTATTAAGGTTTTGATTTGTTGTACCATTCACTTTCCTGTTCTGTTTGAAATAATTTATTTTTTTGGACAACTATGTTCCTTTCAAATGGCAGTCTCTTGGAAGCACAGACTTCACTGAATCTTGGAGCCTGGTACTTTTCAGGTAGCAAGGCAGATTCTGATCTCTTTTCCACTGACCTGCTTTCTAAAATCACACTTTTGAGATCATTGATGTCTTCTGAATTTACAAAGATGTAACAGAAATCATATTCTGTATTCCAAACCCCCTTTGGAGTCTGCAGGGTAATAACTGCTATAAAAACACAAGCTGTGTCTTAGAATATGCACTATTCACCTAAAGAACAATTTGTAATTAATCATGCTACACTTGTCATCAAATGTCACTGAAAATTTAACTCAAAGGACTAGAGGGAAGTGATTTGCAAATTCAACCCTTGAAAAAAAAAAGGGGGGGGATATACATGAAAAGTTGGTAAATGCCACTGAGACAGTCACTCAGGGAGAATGAGTTGCTGCTAATTTATAAATCATTAGCAGTATCAGTAATAAAGTAATTTTTTCATGAAATGTCTGACCAAACTGCACTGCAGACTAGTTCTGAAACTGGTTTTATCACTAGGTTTAGCTGATTCAACAGCGTGCTCATTGGGTTTATTTTGCAACAGTTTTCACTGTGCATCCCTCACAGGGACAGAGAATGACTGTACATGCTGATGATCAGAGGCTTTTTCAGTTCTCAGGTTTCCTCATTGCTTGAAGATGCTGACATTTAGGTTATTCTGCCTTTATCCTACCTTTAGCCCTAATAATAAAAGCACGTTATGCAAATATTACACAAATATTCCTATGCAATAAACTCCCTTTGGCTATTTACACTGGGAAACGAGGTTAAAATTGTGGATGCATCCTGAAGATGGTGTTAGATGGCTCTTGTTGCCTAAATTCTTCACAATAATAACCCCTTCAACAGCAGAACATGCAGGTGAAAACCAGCACTGACTCGTTTCTATGAGACAATCTGAAGCTCAGTGGCTTTTTTACAAAAGTCTTGCACCCCCAAACTTTAGGTATTGCTCATTTAAGTCCTCACCATTGCTTGATGGATTCCAGTGCCCTATTATCTTCATAAAATACCAGCAATATATATCAAATTCAATTGAGGAAAAAATGTTATATAAGGAGCAACTATGGCTTGTTTTGTTTGGGAGGTTTTGTTTGTTTGGTGAGGGGGTTTTGTTTTGTTTTGGGGGGCTATTTTTGCATTTTTTCCAAGATGCAACTTAACTATGAAACTACTAGAATAACAGCAGCACATTTATGTCACACTGGCTTCAGGGATTGACTAACTGGAGCAATGAAAAAGCAGTAAATCTTCTCTCAAGAAGATACACTGATAATGCAAAGGAAATTACATTATATATAACTAATAATTTCTTGTATTTAAAAAGGCACAGAGGAGGTAGAACACAGTCATTCACCTCATATTTCACCCACATGACTTCCAGTTTTGTTCACATACAAAAATAACATCTATTATTTTTGCTTTATTCCCCTTGACCTAGCCAAGTTAAGGTAAATATGTTCCATATACTCCTCAGAGGTCTCAAAAAGACACAGCTGATAAACGGCCTGAGAACATTCACCCTATCTGATGGAATGCAATCCTCAATTAAATATAAATCACTCCAGGTATTCTTTTCCCCATTTCAAAGAAAATAACAAATACTAGAAAAACAGACCTGCTTCCCCTTTCTCATTACAGTGCTTCCTCTCTGGAGCCAACAATCCTGGGTGTTCCTCCAACAGCTCAGCCCCATCCACAGGGCTGCAGCATCCTTTGCTTTGAAAATCTGCTACTCTGCCTATACCCAATGTAGCAGCAAATGCTTTGAGATATAAATTATTCAGAAACTATCTGAAATAATAAAATCCTTCCAAGTGGTAACAGTGTCAAATGCCATGACTAATACAGAGGTACACTGAAGATATTTAGGTAGGTAGCTAGGTGCTGTCTCAAAGCCAGGATCTCATTGGGACATTCATCCAAGACTTCTGTCATTTGCTTCAGCTCTACTGCATGGTGAGCACATCACAGAAAAATGGCAAGAAATTGAGTCCCTAAATGGGCCAAAGCTGTCTGGTCCCATAATTTTACTTTAAAAGAAATTCTGAGTACCAGCAGAATAATAAATATTTACTTGAATGCCATGGAAGAATTAGCTGTACAACTAGCCACAGAAACCATGACTTCTTTCAAAACTCTAGGAGAACACCAACGAAATTATTCTTGTTAACCAACCTAGGTAGAGAAAACTCACCATTTTCCATGGGTTATTAAACACACATTCACTCTGCCTTACAAACAGACCTGTGGTTTCACAAACATCAGCACAGCTCACATCAGAAAGCCATAATTAGCTCCATTCATTGACGTATACAGACAAAACAAATTACAGCTCATGTTTAAATATCTGTCCAACAAAATATTTGAGCAACAATCCAAAACCAAAGGAATAATTGTTAATATATTCCATAGGTAGAGAGCTGCTATTAGTTACAGGAAATAAGGTATATGGTTTCAGTAATGATGGTTTCAACGGTCACAGTCCCACACGTATGAGAAATTTATTCCACCACCAGATCCAGAGCACACGTGGTTCAGTATCTTGTGGCTCAACCAACTATGAAACCCATCAGGTATGTGTTGTGGACATAAACATACCTACAACCTTTGAGGATTTTAGCTGAAGACACCTAACAGAGGTAAAGACTCTTCTTCTGATAAAACAGGATTTTCAAAGGTTTTCACAGGGTCTTTACCTTCCTTCCTCCCCCACTGCTCCCTTCCCAGCCCCACGACTTTCACCCACCCCATGTGTGGATGTGGTGTGTGCACCTCCCACTCAGCAGGCTGACTCACTGCAACCCCCGAGCTGTACCTGCAAGCACAATCACACACTTTAATGTTTGACCAAAACTGAACACCCAAAAGTACCCAGCTTTGTCATTACTGAACTCCACGAGTGCACAAAGCGAGAAGGCCACACTTATCTTTTATAGAAATCAACTGGAAAGGGCAAGAAATCCTCTGCTTCTTTTGAGAAGGTGGTAAACCAAAATCCTTCACCTTTATTTAGATGTCTGCATCAGCACTAATATTAATTTACTGCTGACACCCCTAAGCCACACTCTGCCCCAGCTACACAACCTGAGAGCTGGCAGAACAGAACAGAACCCCAAAACCAAGCATTACCTGCAGGTGCTGTGTGCTGTCTATGGCAAAACCAGTATGGATTGCACTGCCTGCTCTTGTTCCACTAAACATTTAATACAACATATAATTTCACTTTGCTTATTATCCACATCTATGTGTGCCAAGACTTCGTTACACCAACAATCAAATCCCAGCCAGCACTAAAAATAGACTGAAAGGGAGAAAATCCCAGAATTCCCAATGGTCTCAGGTAAGGATTCTCCATCCTCAAAATCCCTTTCCGTGCAAGGTTTATTTATGACACTTACTTGAAGTACTTGCTTAAAGGACTGCCAAGTTACTCTTCTTCTATGGCCTATTTTAAGACATCCTGGAAAGACACATATATCAAAAGCCCAACTGCTTATAATGCAATTTAAAATATGCAATTTTTTTTTTTTCAGTCTCAGTATTATGTTCCCCAAAACACTCACACCTCAGAGCACGGGACAGGCTTGCATCCCATCTAGTGCTTGAGGTGATGCACTTGGAATTACAAACAACAGAATTTTTAACAACTTGTTTCAATCTTAACTAAAAAGCAAACTGAGAGGATCACCGGGTTCAGTTCCTACATCTGTGCTTTCAAGCCTGAAATGCAACAGCAGGAATTCAAAGTTACAGTTTAAAGATGTCCCAGGGCTATTAATCCAGAGACACACTGACACAAGAGACACTAATGGCTCCTTTTGGTTTACATATTTAGAAAGTAGCATGCTGTAAAAGCTGCACATTATCCTGTGCATGCTAAGTAAACAATATTGCCATAAATCCTTAAGAAAAAGTTGTTAATGCATATGCAGAGTATGCATTTTTAAACTCAGTGTTTAAATTGTTTTATTCTTTTATCTAGGCAAAGACACTAATGGCCTTCATCACTTCTCACTGTAAATTAAATTTGGGGTTTTTTCAGTGGGAGAAAAGTAAAAAAAATATCCACCCTTAGAATTTTCTTCCCACCCTCTTTCCTGACACAGTCCGAGATTGTCGTAAATACTTTGCATCCATACTCCTAACCACCCTCAATCAACATCTTTGAACATCTTAATCAATACTGAATAACAGAAATTATTGCTTTTTTTTTTTTTCCAGTGGAGAAAAGCATCTGTGTATCACATTTATGGTTAACTCAAAACCACACACAGCCCCACTACCTCAGCAGGGAAGCATACATCCTCCTTTGGACTCAAAAAACTTTTTTTCAGGGAAATTTCACCAGCCAACCTCCTGACTCCCAGTACCTTGTGAAGAACAATTACAAAACACAACCTGGTTTGTGTGTCTCTAATTGACCTACTAAGTCTAACACATGGTATAAAAGTACTACTCAGAACAAGGCATCAGGGATACTAAATAGCCTGTAAACTATTTTTATGAGCTCAACTTAAAAAAAATAAAGGGAAAAGTAAGTATTTTTACTGTTTAATTATGAGAAAGTTTCCTTGATTTCTAAGCCAAAAAAGGAAGGGGGAAAGACAGTGAAGAGGTGTGCTGGAGAACTAGGGCCATGCTCTGCCAGGGAACCATCTACAGCCACGACCACCCATGGCCAGCAAACTGGGTTCCTTGCCCACAGAGTTTGTTCCTCTGCCTCCCCCCTTTCATGTTTCCAATAGATTCAGAGAAGCCAAGACAAGCCTGCAGCAGAGCAGTAGATGTTAAAGACTCAATTATCCTCACAAAAAGTGCTAAAATTATTTTGGGTAGCTCTTCAGCCACGAATAGGATTTTTGGGGGAAAAAGAAATCATTTAAAATTAGTACAGATCTAATATAGGAGTATAACCTGAAAATGCAAGGTTAGCAGTTGTATTTGATAGACAATTAGTTATTCTGATTTAATAGTTAATTATAAGCTCCCATTTGCCATGTAATTCAAAAGCCTGGAATAATGGGAACATACTTTAACAGAGACTGCTAACGCTGTTTAATGATATCTTGGCTTTTTCCAACTTATTTGGACTGTGTTTACAATACGTAAAGGTTCAAGACAGTTAAAAAGACTCATCTTTCCCAGTCCTGTACCTATTAGTAAAAAACTGATAATGTTGATGATCTTCAGGGCTTACATTAGGTTTAAATATCTGAACAAGACTTGATTTAGAATATCTGAGTGGATAGGGAACTAATAGGTGTGGTAATGGGAGCTGTAGCGCTATTTTTAAACTTGACAGAAGACATATTAGTTGCTAGTTCCCTATTACAGAAAAAGAAGCAGTCTGGTAATAATGGGCTGGCATTTTGAAATTCCTCCAATTTATTAGGAATATGATGAGAAATGTGTTCCACACATTCTGGGCTTCAGACCAGCTTCTGTACAGAAAGGTAAGTGTTACAGCCTGCGCTCCTACCAAGTTTAAGACCATACACACACGCTCCAAAAAATGACTTGTAAATATTTTAACTGATTTCCTTTGAGATTTAGTCCATACTTTGTATTAGCTAATTGATTAAAAGACAAAACCCTCATTAGAAGCCATCATTAAGTGCTCTGTGAAATAAGAGAATAACCCTGCAACAAAAAACATGCAGTGTTTCACGCACCAAATTGAAAATTGTAAAACCTGAAATGATGAACAATAAATCATAGTTGTATCATGGAAATTTGGGATTTAGCACCTAAAACACTGCTCTTGTACAGAAAATGGAATTGCAAGGGTTAATTTAAACATTAATTTAAACATTAGGCTTAGTAGCCTGCGATGTTTGGCAGCAACTTTTGAGTGGGCACAAGCCAGGTTTGTTTTACAGGCAGCAAATAACCACTTGAACAGGTGATGAAAGGTTCTGCATCTCCAGTCACACCTTGAGTCAACAAGGATGGGATGAGATCTACTGTCAACTCAAGTTCAACTGCCAAATCCAGAAAAAGTCCCACACAGAGAAGCATTCCTGAGGGACAGATACATGAACTTCACAACATGTTCCAAAAAGGTCACCTCTAAATGAAATCAACTCATGATAGAAAATGGACATCAGAAGTGGTGCCAAACATATCTGCCACATTATTCACCTAAAGACCCAGAACACAAACAATTTAAAATTATAATCATGAGGATTCTGCCAAGCTACAAAACCTTTAACTGAAGAGAATAAATCATTGGGGTTTTGTTTGGTTGAAAGAAGTTAACACTCAAGTATTAGATCCCTACAGCAGTTTGGATACGATGGTCTTGGGATTCATCCAGTAACTCCAGGGCTGCAAGTTACCTGCATAAAGAAATCCTTAATTTTAAGGAGTAAGTTCATTCAACAGATGAAATAATTTTTGGTCTTCCACTTGCCCAACTCAAGTCTTCTCAGGAGAGACCTCAACCAATGCTTCATGCTATGAGCTGGAGAACAGCAACTCAACTCATTCACTTCTGTCCAGTCAGCACCACGTTCTCTTTCATGAACTTCTCAAAAGCTCACAGATTCAAGTTTTGTCTAAACCCTCTGAAAGGACTGTAGCAATACTAAAGGCTCCTGAGCACAGCCAAAGTACTCCCCAACATCTCTGCTGACCCAAGATTAGCAAATCTAATGACTTGCACCAGTTCTTTCCATTCTGCTTAAAGGGATGGGAAAAAAAAAGGTGTATTCATCCATTTTCCTTTACTTTGCAAGTAAGAGAAGGTGAAGGGGCTCTGTATCCTCCACAGGGAAATATCTGTAGATACAGACATTGCAGAAAGCTGAAAAATACTCAGCCCAGTTAAATACAGATGCCTGCTATCATTTGTCTATGGGAATGGTGAGCATTTCAGGAAATACTGTTTTTCATCAGTAAAGCCAATATCCAAGCCCCTCCAAACAATCTGTTTTAGAGGGTTATTTTGGTTGTTTTGTAAACAAGTTTAGGTTCTGAGCTAATGTTTTAAAACAGATACTGCAAAAACAAATATCAATGTCTGTGAGAGACCCTGACAAACACCAAAGGAGTGTGGCCCTTTTTAGCACCACCACAGACAACAGCAAGGCAAGGACATGCACAGAAGATATCAGGATGTAAATTTTTTCCTTGAAGACTATCAGATGGTTGATATTAGAAAAGCACCATTAAAATCACCACCAGCAGAACGCCTGTGCCTTAAAAACCTTGCTTTTTTTGCATGTAAGAAAATCTGTAGCACGATTAGCATTGCAGTCTTTAATGAAAAGAGTTAACAGGTTTGGGGTTTTTTACTTTTATTTCATTATAAATCAGTCAAACTCACTTAAGATTTTGGCTTTAGCTTCAATTAAGAATCACCATCTAAAAAAAAGAAAAAAAACCAAAAAAAACAACCTCAGTGTGAAAATCATTTACCCCTCCTGAGTCAACTGGCCATGCTCAGAAAACTTCCCTTCTAAAACGTGAAAACCTTTATCAAAATCAACATCCTGTTCAACAAAACCAAAATGATGCTGTCAACTCCAATTTGCACCACCAGAGAACCTGCAGAACCCACCGTGCTCCTCCTGCCAACTGGTGTAGTGTTAAGAACATTAAGTACAGTTTATAATGGCCACGAATACTGGGATGCAGGGAAAAACATCTTCACTGCAGCACTCAAAGCTGAAGAAGCTATTTTAAGGTCATTACTGGAAAGTTCCTAACTATTTAAAGTTTAGCTGGCTATTAGCAGGTGCTCTTGCTGACATTGCTGATTTGATGAAATGCCAGAGATATCATTACAAGCCAACAGGAGAAACCATTCACACCTCATGCATGGAAGGTCTGTGCTTAATATTCCCACTATATCACAAAGTCACAAAGATCAAAAAAATTAGCTTACTGGTGAAGATCTGGCTCGTACCAAAGATATAGGGCTTATACAGTCATTCTGACCACTGGAACCTTTTTGGCAAAACCATCAAGTTAGGCATCCAGAGAAGCTCTTGGAAACCTGAAAGAAAAGCAAGGGAGCAGCTTGGAAATACCCTCAAAACAAAGGCAGTGGTTATCTCAAGAGAGCCTTCCACATGCAATTGGACTCAAAGCAATGCTACAGCTAAAATAATATTTAATGATGGGGTTTTTTTCATGTACAAACCCCAATCAAATTGGGGTGCTTAAGACACTGAGGGAACACACCTGGGTACTCACCAGGACTCAGAACTCTCAGTACCTGTTCACCAGAACTAACACTGACTTTCCTGCACTTCTGCAAGACCTGATGCTGCTCTAGTTGACAAACATGAGCACTTTTGCTGTGAAGGTTTCCACCCCAAACATACCAAACATTATGACTAGGATTGGGAAAACTTCTTGCCAATTAACCAAGACACAAAGCAGGAACTTACATTAAGGTGAGGTGGAATCATTGCCACTTAAAATTTTTAATTTGTGTAAAACATGAAAATGCAATTTCCGTTTGTCTTTTCTACAAGTTCCAGTGAATTCAGGTAATTTTAAAGTTTCTTAATGTTGTCTGTCAGCTGAAAAAAGGGAAATTGTGAACCATTTCCACCTTCGTAAACTTCTGCCCTTAATACCTGCACCTTCTTCCAGCCAATGTAAAAAATTCACTCTGCCGAGCACTGCAGTGT
This sequence comes from Calypte anna, assembly GCF_003957555.1. NCBI lineage: Eukaryota > Metazoa > Chordata > Aves > Apodiformes > Trochilidae > Calypte > Calypte anna. Next base: position 3,780,140 of record NC_044253.1, on the reverse strand, counting down.
TACAGGTCTGCAAAAATTCAAGCAAAGCAAACTTAGGCCCCAAAAGTTTGTTTTATCTAAGTGGATTTTATTGGTGATATATGGGAAGTTACTCTATGATCCAAGGAAGCTGGTGCATCCTCACACATCACTCAGAGCAGAAAATAAAGATGCATTTGTGCTGTGCTGGGGTGGTGTGGGTAGCTCTGGACACCACTATGCTGAGCTGCTTTTAGAAAAAAAAAAGGCAAAGAAGTGCTTTGCTTATGGAGATAACATTACGCCTATCTTCAGTTATCTATTGACATTGAGATTCACTAAATTAATTTTCATAAAATGGATCCAAGTCTAAGAGAGGTGTCTTGGTAAGAGAGGTTACATGGATTTTATCTTATTACAGTGCAAATGCTTCAGATCTTTCTGCATCTTTTAGGAGTCATTCGTCTCACCACTGTTTAAGCAGAGGTGGGTCCCACAAAGATCAGTTAAATTATAAGTTGAAGGTGCTAAATGAAACTGGTTTAACCCCACATGTGAAGCAGAAATAGCTCTGGAAGGCAGTTCACTCTCCCAATTTGAATACCAGAGATTTAATTAAAATATAATTAAGGAGGTGTAGGGGAGAGCTGGATGTTCAGTATGACAAGAGGGTGTCCCTGTGTTTACACAGGTTGCCTCCAGATAAGGTACACATAGTGGAAAATAACACAGACCACACCTCAGAGTAAGCAGTACCAATTTGAGAAGAGAAAAGGAGTTATTTCCAACAATCTCAATCAATCACACATTCGTTAGCTTCCGCTGAAGAGAACCTCATCCAAACTCTGCTCATTTCCAAGTGGTTAAGAATCCATTTGTGAGGTGCATTCAAGATGCACTAAGATGAACAAAATCTGTTTTGCATGCCAATATCCTTGGAGAGGGCAATATTCATGCAAGCTGATTCAAGCTACTCTTCAGAGCTGCAGCTCTGCCTTCCCACTGAAGCTCTGAATGACTGTGGACAAGAGAGACCCATCAATGATTTTTCCTAGGCTCTATAGACAGCTGGTTTCTTAACAGTCATGGAAGCATTTTCTTGGGCATTAACAGACTGACTTAGAAAAAGAAAAAAAAAAGTCTGCTTTTTTTCTTTGAAGATCTTTTTTTCCTTTCAAGCCATGCAACACCACTTGATATTTAATGTACATTCAACTCACATGAACTACTCAACCAAGCACCAGGCTCTGGCTTACTGAAGTTGTGTAATGGTTGACTAGCAGCCATAGACCATTTCATATTTTTGTGTTTCTTTACAAATACCACTTACATACTGCTGGCATTTAGAATGACACCTGTGATGTTGCTGACACACCACTACACTTGTAAAGTTTGCATCTACAGGCACTCCTGACTCTAAGAAACTTGCTGGTGAATATACACAGCATTTCCTTTGACTCTAACTGGAAAGGTTATTTTGACTATTTCCTATCTGAATAGCAAAAAGGCTTCAGAAACAGGGTTTAGAAGGCTAATCCCTCCACTGATTTTCTTATCACTCAACATGAGTTCACTCAATGCCTTTTGTCAACAATTTTCTCAAAAATTTTCTCCTGACCATACTACCAGTTAGCTTAAATTATACTGCAGACACATACTCATATATACCCAGAATTTCATGTACTTGTTACTCTTATTGTTCCCTGCTTACTTATTATTCCCAAGTCTACCACTTTTAAACACAGGACTGCAGCCTTTCCAGAAATGTTGACAAAGAGTTTGATGACAGAGAAATACTTGATTTAGTTTTGTATATGTAGGTAAGAGTAAAAGAATTTATCTGCAATTGAGGCAAAAAGGGAATGCAGATGAATCATTCAACTTCTGAAAGTCAGAGGAGTCTTAAATTATCTTCAGAGGGTAAAAAACAAATCTATGTGCATATTCAAATTACAAGACAATAATAAGAAAATTCTTGGATTCAATAAATAAACCTAATAATGACATAACTTCTAACTAAGGATTTTCAAATGTTTTTGTTTTTAAAAAATATGATTTAAACAGTAAAATGTAACTGGTTCATCTCCTCCTCCAACCCCCAAATCCTACTGGATCTTCTGCCTGCTGTTTTTCCATTATTAAGAATGAGAGGATTCATTCATCTCCTTTCATCAAAAAATGCTGAAGAGTTCAACAAGCAAATTAAACCTTGTAGGTAGGTATTGTTACCTCTATTTTACAGTTGAGAAAACTTGCATTAAAATGGTGATTTGGACAATTTTCTACCAGTAGTTTTATAGTGAAGCCAAGAGCAGCAGAAAGGAACAGTGACTCCTGTGTCCCTACTCCCTTGTAATAAAATACAAAACCAAACTTTTGCTCCTTTTTTGTTTTTAAAAAATAATGGAAAAATCATAGCACAATCAGGGTAAGGTATCTATCTTCTATTAATATCATTCTTCATCTGGTTAGCTGATGCACTCCGTCTTCAAAAGGAAAATCCACACTTCTTGAAACCATATGAATCATTTCCCATATGACTGAATCCCTAGTTTCATTTTTTTCATTTTCATTTGTTAACATCTATTTTGCTTCCAATTCTTTTACCTTCTTTACTAATTATTTCACCATCTTCTCCAGTTACTTCCTCTTGGAGCTTAGTTCTCTTTCATCTTTTTTTTTTTCTTCTTTAAACTTCTTCCATGACAAAATAAACTCTACCAAGGACAGACTCACAGCAGATCACCTGCTACCTCAATGAGAAATCTTCCAAACGTTGCTGTCTCAAGCTACCCTCACTTTCAGCTTTTTCCTATGCATGAACATGCCCACCATTTCTCTTATCTGCTAGATTTACAGTCTCAGATATTCTTCTCTTACCCCATGTTGCCTTATTCTTCACCACAATCTCCAGTTTCAAGTCCTTTTTTTGCTATTCCAGCAGCAAAGCTTCACAGCTCCCTTTGTTTTATTTTCCTTCCCTAACCTCCAGTCTCACCCATCTGTCAATTCTTCTCACCTCCAATTGTCTTAAACACATTTACAAACAATCTCTTTCTTCCTGCTCCAAGTCACCACATGAAATCCAAAATTCTCCTCTTCACCTCTGATTTTTTTCTCCCTCCTCCTAGTTAGATTTGAGGCTTGTTTCATCCCATTTTGTGGATGTCCCCTCCCTAGAAATGTTCAAGGCCAGGTTTAAGCAACCTGATCTAGTGAAAAGGATCCCTGCCCATGGCAGGAATGCTGGAACTAGATGATCTTTATGGTTCCTTCCAGCTCCAAGTATTCTCCAACTCTATGATTTTTATCATTTTCATTAGGCTTGCTTGGAATGTCCCAGCTTCTCCTCAAAAAAAAAGGAACATGTTGCCAAAGAGTCATGCACCAAGATGAACTCTACTCCATACACTCTAATATCTCCCCAGTCCTCTTTCTCCCTCCTTTTCAGCCCCTGTTCATGAATACTTTAAGTCTTTTAACACTCTTCTACACCTATTCTGTCTATGTTCCTCCAAGTCTAAGTGTTTCAACCTTTGCTCTTCTACGTTCCTACTTTGACCTTCTGTCCACATCCTCTTCTGTAAACACTACAAGTTGAGAGCCCAACCACCTCTTTGCATCTCTATGAAGTTCTCTCTACCACGATGATCCAGCCTGTCCAGTACAAGTAAAACTACTCCAGTGATGTTTTCAATCAGTCCGAGAAGCATCAGAGTTCAACTTCATTTTTAAAATTGTTGAATCCCTTTGTTGTGAAGAGACTTTCCGACAAAACTAAAACCCTTCAAGTCAGCCAAAAAATTCTTCGCCTTTTCACAAATCCAACAAATATGTAGTCTATAAAACTGGCAGTCTCTAACTCTGCTGTTCTGCAAATTAAGCTGGCATCACTAATTCCTGTTTCTGAATGGACATGCATACCACTAAAGTTTAAGAAACAGCTAGTAAAATCCAAGCAAATTAAGATTTTTTTTTTTTTTTTCACAAAATACTGTTACTTTTTATTTAAGCCGTACAATTTTCTGTGACTTCTCTATTTCTCCTATTTTGGAATCATCACCAAAAGTGTTGTGGTTTTTGGGTTTTTTTTCAACCATACAAGTTACCACATCTTGTCTGCACCAGTGATGTCAACCAACAATTGCCAGTGTACAGTAAACCCAGGAAGCTTTGCTATTTACACACTCTCTGCAACTGGCAGCTCATGGGCTTTGAAAACTGCTCTTATTATATGGAATCTACAACAAATATTAAGTCACTTCATCCCCCTTCAGCTCTCAAAAGTACAGCTGGATTCCTCAAAAATTAGAATCATAGAATCATAGAATTGGCTGGGTTGGAAGGGACCTCAGAGATCATCAAGTCCAACCCTTGATCCACTGTTGCGGTTGCTAGACCATGGCACTGAGTGCCACATCCAGTCTCTTTTTAAATATCTCCGGGGAAGGAGAATCCACTACTTCCCTGGGCAGCCCATTCCAATGTCTGATCACTCGTTCCGTAAAGAAATTCTTTCTAATATCCAACCTAAACTTCCCCCGGCACAACTTAAGACCATGCTCTCGTCTTGTTGAAAGTCGTCTGGCAAAAGAGACCAACCCCCCCTGGCTCCAACCTCCTTTCAGGGAGTTGTAGAGAGTGATGAGGTCTCCCCTGAGCCTCCTCTTCTTTAGGCTGAACAACCCCAGCTCTCTCAGCCTCTCCTCATAAAATGGAGTTTCTTACATTTCAAAGCTTCTGAGCAACATGGATTTCAAAAACTGGGAGTTATACACACAGATTCTTTCTTGCTCCCAGTGATCTCAAGCTACAGCCGAAAAGTATGGAAAGGAAGATGCCATTTGTTCACCATTTAGACTGCCCAGTGCATACAGCATCCCCCTGGTCACACTTCAGCTGAGCAGGATCCTGGTCACACTTCAGCTGAGCAGGATCCATTCCTGCTCTGTAGCACATAACCTGTCTATTCCTTTTTTACCATTTTTACCAAACTGATGTCTCAGAAGAACCTATTAAGCAAAATATTTTATTGTATAGGCTTAGGAGTAAACAACAACAGAAAAGCAGCATAAGATGATGGTTCTCCAGCAGCTTTTTGCTGTTTAGTTGTCTTCATAATATTTAAATTCATTACTTTTACACTATTTCACTCTGAGCACACAATCAAATGGGAAGATGCACTATTTTTTACTATTTTTTTTAATTTGTCACTATTTGTTCCATTTTGAGGAGACTCTTGCTGAAGCTCTCCATTTCTGCACGCTTAACAAAGGTCAAGATTTATTTTTAAATTTAATCTCTGCAGGCAAAAAAAAAAAAGGTGCAGTTTTTTCTTTTCTGATATCCCCTAAGGTTTTCCACTCCTCTGCATTCATCTGGTGATAGAAAGAATCTCTGAAGTCCTTTGAAACTTCAGATACACATTACAGATCAATATGTTTCATTATGAGAGGCCCCTCACAGCACATTAGTCTCACTCTCCACTACTGCTATTTACTTCTTGCTTGATTTCCAGTGTTTTGGCCTTTTTTGTTTTAATTTTACTGAATTATCTCCAAAGCCTTGCCTGTGACTGAAATCCCACTAATAAGCAAACACTCTCCAGTGCTGAAAACCAGGTTGGGACCCACAGAACAGTTTCAGAGACTCCTACTCCTTCCTTTTTTCCTCTTCAGATACATCAATCCAAACTTCATTGAAAAGAGTCATTTTTCCAAAATACTTTCTTGAGACAAAAGATAATAAAATCACTTCTGAAACTCCATAACAATTAATTTTTAACTTATTACACACACTCATGGAAAAAACAAAAAAAACAAAAAAAAAAAGAGCTTTGCCTCCGTAACAAATGCTCAGCTTTGTGAGGACTATAATAAACTACCGTCTGTGGCACATGAAAAATGCAGAACAAAACTTGGTTCTGCTCTTCTAAAGCCCAGCACCAGGCAACATCAGACCAAAGTGTGAGCACAAGCTTCTTGGGCATCAGAGAAACACCGGGAACATCAGACGCTGAAACGCGTGTAGGTGTATTAGCAGTCCTACCATCCATCTGTCAGAAATCTTCGATGTTCCTGCACATCACCCACTGGCAGAGCTGTCTGCCAAGCAAAAATATTATGAAATGTTCATTATATACTCAAATCCCACCCCCCCTTCCCAAGGAGGAAATGGAAAAACCTGTCCCTCCGCAGGCACACGCTCAACGTTCGTTACCAAGGAACGGTGAAAGACTTTCAAATTCACCCAGAAAGAAAAACCTACCAGGAGACTGTGAATTTTGATCTACATATTAGCAAAGTTTACTTACCAATGGATAGGCTGAATTTCAGTTCACATATATATCTCTTTTTTTAATGGACGTTAAAGACAGAGTTTACAATTAACTGAACAGACAGCGTACAAAAGGCTTTTAGAACTACACCATATGGTCGAGGGAAAGGAACAATCTGGACTATCCACATTTCAATCTGCAGGCTTGTCCACCTCTATAACACATTGTATTGCTGTAATAAAATATTAAGATAGAAAAGTAAAAGTGAAAATAATCTATCTTTTGCACTACCCGGCAACAAGGCATTCTACAGTCTAGTGAGCTTAATAAATATTTTAATTTTTATGATTCTGGCACGCTGAATCAGATATAGCCAATAAAATTCCCAATTCATTTAAAGCAGTATTTCCAGAAGGATATGGGTGAGTATTCATCTTACGCTTCAGGGAAATAAAAAATACCAGTTTACATGGGGTATACTGGCAGCAGTTTATGTAACAGATGACACATTCTTGGAAATCAAATAAAAGCAGAAAGAAAATACCCATTGTTGCTTAGTGAAGGACTAATCACATGGTCACAGCTGGAACCAGTGTAAATCATTCATTAATAAAATTCTGTTGTAGTAGTCACTTTTTGTGCTTTTCAAATGCCAATAGAAGAAAAAAAACCCACCTCTTTCAATTCTTTTCAGAAAGAATACATTTGTAAGCATTCTATAGTAACCGTTAATCGTACTAAATCTTTGTAGAAAAAGAAATGCCTACAATGAAGTCATTGCTGGAGCAAAGGAAAAATGCAAATAATTATGTATTTTATATATAAATCCCGGAACATATTTCAAGAAGATACTTGCTACACTTGGAGGTACTGATCTGACTTCTGATTGCACAGAATCCAACTCTGCAGAAAAATCAGCTGAAGTCTTTTGCAGAATATATTTTATAATGTCAAAGAACATAAATGACAGCCTTCTGAGTCATAATCCCTCAATGTAAACTAGAAAGTTGCACGAGATTAAATGCAGACATTACAGAAGAAGATCATGTAATACTCAAATATTCCATAATCAAATTCTCTGTTGGATTGGTATTGTAGGCTCACAGCCAGCTCTGCTTTGAGCAGGACGTTAGGTTAGATGGCCTCCAACAATCCCTTCCAACATGAATTATCCTAGGATCCCAGGTTCTTTCCCACTACAGAGTTCTGCCTTGAGCTGTGATCCTTATTTTCTCTTTTACTTGAAAGAGTTCTTTTAACATATATATATGTTTTGGGTTTTTTATGTTTCTTTGCCTCCAATAGCAGGACAAAAAATCCACATCCAAACCTGTACATCTCTGCAGATAGCAAGTTATTAAATCAGAAAAATCACATCATCCTCTGCAACAGCTTTGAAAGCAACCTCCTGGTGCATCAGTGCTGGTATGTTCATTGTTCTACTTGCAGGACTAGAGGATGAGAGGCATATTTTTCTTATCATTTTGGAGAAACTACTGACCCAGTAAACAAAAGTATGTAATTCGATGCTTTAAACTGCAGCAATATAAAGTACATGAGATAGGGTTTTTTTCTAGTCTGAAAAAAGAATCCAAACCACACCATTCCTCAGTGCAAACACTGCACAAACTGAGCATTTAAAACTGTCATGAATTCCTTTTAATTGAAGGGTTTATTTGAATGTAAAAGTTCAAAACTTCTCATCTCCCTCGTTCTGTGTCTGTTAAGCAGTCTGAGCAAAGACTTGCAGCACCCTGACTTGCTAGGATATCTGGGATTTATTGTCAAGCCTGCTAAGGACTTCTCAAATCACTCTCAAGGTCCCTTGAAATACATCTGCATCAGCCCTGTAGAGCCAGTGGGAATGCTCAAGTGTAAAGCTCAACACATGCTTACATTTTCACATGACCAAAGGCTCTATTGCTCTGCTCTTGGGTTTACTGGAGTTATTCCTACCTCACAGTGACATCCTCATTTATATGAAACTGGTTAATACAAAAAAGAAAAGAAAAGAAAAGAAAAAAAAAAAAAAAAAAAGAGAAAACCCCAGTTTTCTAGTAATTAACTTCAAGTGGTGTGAAATGACAGTTCAAAGCACCATGGCTGCTAATAGCATTACTTACGCACGGGAGGAAACTGCTACCTAAGAAAACCAGAATATATAAATGAAGTGTAGCACTTTTGTCAGATTTGGAATCAAAAAAAAGGCCCCCAACCTTTCATGCTAACTTTGATTTTAGCAACTGTGCACTCTCTCTCTCTTAAAACAAGTAAAATCAGAAGGCAGGCAACTGAAATAAGAAAGTACTGAAGAAAAAACTGTGACTCAAGAAAAGCACCTGCAGAAAACATCAGCTCTCACACATGTATAGCACACAATGCAGACAGGCAGCTTCTATATAAAAGATTTTCTGCTGTTTCTCTCATAAATAATAAAAATAATCCCTTTTTTTTGTTAATAAAAATGCAGTAAAGAAGATTCTGACTGGCCAGGATACATACACAGGTACATTTAACTCGTGCTGTTGGATTAATGTGCATCCACTGCAATAATTCTTTTTTTTTTTTTCTAAATTAAAGCTGTGAAGCAGAATATCTGAGCAGCTTAAGACTTTAAAAAGAACTTTTGTAGAAGAATTAGATAATACAACTCTCCATCTGATCAAAGGAGGCTGCCATTACGCCCAGGAAGAGCAGCCAGGCACCTCACTCTTCCCATCCTGGAGCCTGCCAGACATCCTGCTTTTCAGAAGTCTGTCCAAAGGGCTTTGAAACATAATGAAAACAGGCCTAGGAGGACTCCTCCATATGCTTCCCACAAAATATTTTATTTTCTTCTCCGTTTGTCTGCTTCTAGATGAAATGGGATGAAGAAAAAAAAAAATACACCCAAGTTACAGATTCATGGGGAAAAAAACACCCATCAAATCAAACTGAGACCCATGTACCCTCTCCTTGAAGCTACACCACACACACCTGATGGGTACTGCACTCTCCTTGTTTTGAGCTGTTGCTAACAGCTTACAAAGTGTCTTCTGACCATGGCATCACCAAAAGAACCACAACATAATGGTTTTAATGGTTTCCATGCCCAGTTGCCATTATCTGGCAGCAGCGTGAAGCCCATGGCTCAGGTTCTCTGAAAAGTGGTGGGGTTTGGCTGATAAAGTTTGGTTCCAGCACCAGACACAAGTCCCCACATGTACCTCTGCATGGTCTGGATCAGTGTGCAGCAAAACCAAACCTTTAAAAACAAACAAACAAACAAACAATCTAACTTTTGAAAATGTGCATCTATTAATGACTTTTTTTCCTCATTAGAAACCCCATGCCAAGTTCTAGGTAGACGAGGTCTTTTAAAGTGTGACAAGGTAAAAAAGCAAGACTTAGTTTAGCCAGGAGACAAATAAGACAGATACAAGCTAACATTAATGCTATGAAAGCTAAGATTTGATTTTAATCCCTCTCAATGAAAACAATATGACAGGATTCAAAATGACACATTTTAAGACAAGGGAGAACATTTTGGGGAAGTATGAAAAGCAGAGGAAGGCTCTTGCCCACCTAGAGAGCTGCAATCTATTCCCACCAGCTCTGCTTAAATTCATAATCACAGCTTTCTCCATTAGACAAGCATCAGGATTATTAATTTCAGTGGATATTACCTGAGTGTGCACAAGAAAGCTAAGTTCAGGAATTTAAATTTCTGGGCTGATTTACATTTTAAAGTCAGAAGCAGTAGTTGTCTAAAGTGTCTTTACTGAAAGGTAACGAGCGAGTTTATTTATTTAGTTTAGATCATTAAGGCATAAAAGTCCTCACCACAGTTACATAAATTAAGATAAAGTTGTTCATAGAAAAGGAATAAATGTTTCCAAAACATTTTGTTCCTCTGCAGCAGAAACCACCACAGAGAGAATGATGCTGCTGGATGAGAGAAAGAAACCATAATAAAACTGCACCAAGAGTGAATTTCATACTGAAGTCAGGAGTTGATTAATAGTTTTGACAGTAACATAATAAAAAGGGGCTGGGCTTAATCTAAGAGCTATTTCACAAACTAAATTTTATTAAACTGGCATTATATTTTGTAATTGTGTATTAAAATGTGTCCCACATTAGGCAGCAAACAGCTTTTAAGCAAACGTTTTAGTTTCTTTAGGAAGACAAATCTTCAACACCACCACCAACCAAAGAAACCTTTCACTCAAATGCTTTCAGAGGGTTTTTTTCCCCTCCTATCTCACAAAAATATGCAAACTTGGATGCCTACAACTTGTACATAAACTTGAATTATGGCACTTAAATCCATTCATTAGAACTTCAATGGTCTGAAGATAGAACTTTAAGCAAAACCAGCTACTCCCTCCAGCAGGAGCAGCGAGCATTTACTCCAAGGGTCCAACCCCCAGAGGTTGGGACTGGAGGTGTCTAAAATTCAAATCCTAACTCTTGGTTTTTAAGGTGACACATTGCTCTTCCCCACCCTGACCTGTAGCTCTGTGATATTCCATGAGGTTTCTTTGAAAAACCAAAACCAAGTGGCAAGCTCACGTGCTGGATACAGGAGAGAGCTCTCAAAACGCTCACAGCATCACTTTTCATCTTCTAAGACATAAATTCATGTGATCTTTTAACAACTATTTATTTCACACCAAACCAGATATCTCCCTAAAGCCTACCAATACAGCCTGCAGGCATATTTCTTAAATAAAAGTACAGAATCCTTGTATACTTTAAATTTGCATAGCAAAGGGATGAATCAGCTATCAAAGTAGTAACACTGTGCAGCAACTGCTCACCTCTTGCAGAAGGAAAAAAAAAAAAAAATTTAAAAATCCCTGTTTATTTGGTTAGGGTGGGACTCTACACCCAGTTCATTTCTTCACATTTTCACAGTTGGGAAACACAATTTTCTTCCAGAACTGTGGCAAGCACAGCTGTAGTTCACACTCATCAGTGCATCAGCTACATTTGTGCAATTTATTTTTTGCATAAGTAAACCACAGCACCTGCAGATTTTCTTTATTTCTGCTCAAAAGTGAGATTATACCACACCAATTTAACAAAATTACATAATATTAGTAAGACAATTATTTTGTTGGGGTATTTCAGGTAATTTCCTGTATTTTACTTGCTATAAAAAAGTAGTATTTCTGCCTAAAGAAATGCTTCAGTTTTCACAAAACTATCAAACTAAGACACTTCCAGCAGCACATAGGTAAATGACAGAACAGTAACTTAGGGGGTGTTTTAACAGAAGAAAAAAGGTGTTTCAGGGCTACTTTTGACAGAATTAAGTCAGCCTATTGCCCTGGCTATATTCAAGTGTTCAGAAATTAATTAGTCCTATTTAAAAACAGGGACTTTAACCCCTCAAAAATTAAGACATGAAATCTGCACGTTTGTTTAGAGCACAGGGATGACATTATTTTACCTAAAGGACCAGTCACTAACTTAAACAGGTAAGTAGCAGGAGCAAGTCCAGCAAGAACATTCCTGCCCTCATGCTTCCTTAACAGATATTGAAGGTGAAATTAACTCTTTTTTTTTTTTTCACTAATGAATCACAGTTAAAGGTTTTCAAAACTCTTAGAGGAAGAGTTCTTCTGAAAAACTCTGAGGGAGGCTATCAACACACGATATGGTGGTATCTCCTATGATCTAAACCAATTCTTATCTGGTATCCAGCAGAACTTGAGCTAAGAGGGGGAGAACTGCAACTCATTTCTTTATGAAAATGTTCCCTGGGGGGCTCCTGGGGTCTGGGGGCAAGTGGAAAATTGTGTTTCCTTATTGTCTTGACTACAGTGACAGAAAACCAAGTCTAGCATGATGAATTTCCATGTTGAAAACATGATGCAGCTTTATATTTCCTACCTCTGCAAAGCCACTAGCACCATCCCATGCAAGTAAGAGTGTGATGTAATCTCCTGAGCAGTGCCATGACAACTGATGTAATTACACCAAAATAGTCTTAGTTATATTTATGTTGGGGATAGTCCTAACCAACAGTTCTTAAAGACCTGTTCAGCTTCTCAGGAATTACCCTCATCTCAGCCTTGATTACCCTCAGCCTTGTAACAGCATAATTAGTCATTTTGACAATTTGCCTTCCATAGTGACTAACAAACTCCTCCCACCCTTGTAATTCAGTGGAGATAGCTCAGATTTAAATTACATGGTTCAGGTAATATATACTCACATGATCTCATCTTTCCTAATATTTCCTTTTCATTCACTGAAATGAGCTAGAGGAATTGTCTTGTTTCCTCCCACTCCCAAGTGGAAAGCTGGAGTTTTTTGCCAAGCACAAATCAAACCTGAAACCTGAAGGAGCTCATAGTAAAATTCTGTGTTAACATCTTTCAGTTAAAAGAAAAATTCAAAGTTCTACTCCCTGGTCTCCAAATTCAGCTAATGCAAGGTCAGCTTCCAGCTCACTATATCCCTACAGGTCAGAAAAGCTTTGGCACAGAGAAGCTCTGCACAAACCTCTTATTTACCATATTTTCTGTTGGTTTTTTGTTTGTTTTTTACAGGCTTTTCCATAAGTAGAGGCACATCAATAAAATACATTTCTGCAACAGCAAAATAGTTAAATTGTCAGGAGTCTGTATACACATACTTTAAAACACACATGGCACAAATTAACAAAAAGTCCACCTATCGTGTAAACTTGCAGTATTATTAACATAATTTAATAATTTAAATTTAAAACAACTGGTTTTTACAACTGTGGTTTTACAAAACACAGCACCAATGCCAGCTGTACCAGACTGCCAAAAAAAGGTCAATTCTAGGAAAATCTTTTCTTTTGATTGAAATGCAAAATGCATGATTTGAATGGGTATGAACTATTTAGAAAAAGAGGGGAACTTCTCACTCTACAGGCTACCCCACAGCAGATATTTCATAGAATCATAGAATTGGATGGGTTGGAAGGGACCTCAGAGATCAAGTCCAACCCTTGAACCACCGTTGCGGTTGCTAGACCATGGCACTGAGTGCCACATCCAGTCTCTTTTGAAATATCTTCAGGCATGGAGAATCCACTACTTCCCTGGGCAGCCCATTCCAATGCTTGATCACTCTCTCCGTAAAGAACTTCTTTCTAATATCTAACCTACACCTCCCCTGGCACAACTTGAGACCCTGCCCTCTTGTCTTGCTGAGAGTTGCCTGGGAAAAGAGCCCACCCCCCCCCTGGCTCCAACCTCCTTTCAGGGAGTTGTAGAGAGTGATGAGGTCTCCCCTGAGCCTCCTCTTCTCCAGCCTCAACACCCCCAGCTCCCTCAGCCTCTCCTCATAGGGTCTGTGCTCGAGTCCCTTCACCAGCCTGGTTGCCCTCCTTTGGACCTGCTCCAGGACCTCAATATCCTTCCTTAACTGAGGGGCCCAGAACTGGACACAGGACTCGAGGTGTGGCCTCACCAGCGAATTCATAACTCAATATCTGTCATCCCATATGCATGACAGAAACAACTGAATCACATTTTAAATATCCTGGAAGTATTTTAAAGAAGTATAGATGTGGTGCATCTAAGTATGGGCATGGTGGCCTTAGCAGTACAGGGCTAATGGTTGGACTCAATCTTAAAGGTCTTTTCCAACCTAAATAATTCTATGTTTTTATGCATCCAGCCAAGAAAAGATATTTTCAGAGATCTTCTTCCTGTTTATTATTAACAGTGAAGTTCTAAGAACACCCTTACTTTTGTGCTGAAATCAATGGATGTATGATTACAGCCTGCAAATCCCTTTGGATTAAATGCCCTAATCAAAACATCTTACAGGTATATCAAAAATTGAATGGGCATAAACAACACCAGCAGCTTGGAGACTGAGCTGGTATCACAGTGACCTTTGCAATTCATAAATATCAACACTTGGGATGGTTTGCAGGGGAATACAAGCAACTAATTATTAGCTTTTGCTTAAGGGCACGTACAGTGTGCTCTACAGGTGTCACCACTGCTTTTTGCCTAATGTATTGCCTCTTGAAACCTGTCAGTGTAACAACTTGCTGATATCCTCTAAATGATTTCTAGTGTTACCAACTGCTTTATATTCCAAGAGAACACACTGCAACTTCTGAAAGGTGCTGCTAGGAAAGAAGCAGCAGTTACTGGTAGGTAAATAGAAAGTATGTTCTTCATTGAGAGGGAAATTAATTTGTTACTCTGAATAGAAACAGGGTTTTTTACCTAAATACTGATGCTTTATAAAACAAGAAAATCTGCAAGTCTATCTTTTTATGGAATTTGATTTTACCTTAATACCCTTAACTTCTACCTTAATAACCCATTGAAATATAAAATAACAGTTTATCACATATGTCTTTTTTACATTGCTGCTATTTAAAAAAAAGAAAGATTTGTTAGGGCAGAGCTGTTTTTTCCTCAAAACAAAAACTGTGTAGTACTAAAGTGCACAGAACAAACTGTAGATAAAACTATAACATTCAATATTTCTATTAGCTGTTTAATGATAGTTTTCCTAAGATGTAGGACTAAAAAAATTAAATTAGTTACTGCATCCATATTACTTCTGCCCACAGTCAAACCTACATGAAAAAGGGATAAAATACTATGTGGCAATTTAAGGGAGCCAGTGACTTCTTTAAATTATCCTCCCCAAGAACTGATCCTGTGGCTGAAGTACCTGAATTGCATCATCTAGGCCAGCTTGTTCTCTCTGCTGCTGGCCAGCACTGTGCTATTTTACTGCAGCTGAAAAATCCCTAGAGGCCAAAAGTCAGATTAAAGTGAACTTCATAGTGATGGAACAGCCTAAATAAGACCTCACCTGGGCTGAAAGGCTGAGCCAACAACGTAAGGCTCCTTCATGCCTAAACATTGGTTTGAAAGCCTTAAGAAAATGACAACTAAAACCTGCAAAAAACCTGCCTGTCATGGCTACAGCCAGCTAAGGACTTTATTAGAAATAAAAGTTACCACTTAGAGACTGTAGAGAAAATTTTTAAGTAGGTAAAGTCTAATTACTCTAACTAGAAGACACTTAAGGTCAATTACCAAACTATGACAGAGGAAAAAATAAATTTAATGACTATGGCAAGTCAACCAACCTTGAAGCAGGAGAGCAAAAATTGCCCCTAAGACATACCTGAGGATAGATCGTGACCCACCAGTGCAATCAGAACAGCTCCCAGAATAACCCAGCATACTCAGCTCCACATTCTGCCACCCAATTTTTTTATTCCCTGTCATCAAGTTCTGAGGCACATCAGGCACCAACACTGGAAAACCTCAGTCCTGACTTTGGTTCATAAAATGCTTACACTGTATTCTTTTCACTAAATTTAGCCATTCCAAAAAAGATATTAAGAACCTTGTTTGCAATGTTAGAATCACACCATGCAATATTCCAGGTTCTTACCTTTTTACTTCAAAGCAGAATTTGGCTCACTAACCTTAACTCAGTATATTCCACCCAGAACTGTAAATATTACTTTAATTTCTTCCTGTAAGTGATTGGTTTGATTGGTAAGGAGTAGTTTCAGTATTACAAATAATGAGGC
The DNA here is from genome assembly GCF_003957555.1 of Calypte anna. NCBI lineage: Eukaryota > Metazoa > Chordata > Aves > Apodiformes > Trochilidae > Calypte > Calypte anna. Next base: position 3,764,364 of record NC_044253.1, on the reverse strand, counting down.
AGCACAAATTCTGGAAAATGAAAACTTCCTGAGCAAAACAGCCTCCTCAAACACTCTTTGTAATGTTTTTTATTAACTATTTCCTCCCTGAAGTACTTTTAATTTAGATTCACAGATAATGCCACGCTGCTACATGAAACAGCAATTTAAAGACTGGAGACATTTCACTCCTGGTTTTCAGCTAATTAATTTCAAAAGCTGGAAAAAAAGCATTGCAAAGAAGTTTGTTAAAAACAGTAGTGGGATTCTGTAAATAGATTCAACTCTTCAAAAGAAGATCAGTCACTGCAGGCAGCTTTAAAGCCAGTCTTTCAAGTTATGACTAAACTAAACCTTTATTTAGCTAAATGACACTAAGTAAAACACAGCACTAAAAGATGCAAGTGTAAAAACAATCATCAGCATCCCAAAAATACCCTTTTTGAGTTGGTTTGGTTTTTTTTTTTTTTTGGTACAAGCAGCTCTGCAGGTTCCAACAGCTCTGCTTGCATGAGTGGATTGAGGGCTCTTCTCATTTACATTGTGTTTCTGTCATTTCACTCTATGTGCTTATAGGAAGATAAATAGAATGACCCTATCTTGGTGACAGGGAAATCTGTGTGAATGACAGCAATATTAGGCAGATGAGTGCCTCACATTTAAACTTGCTGTCAGTCACATGTGTGAAGTTATGCACAAGACTAAGCCAAAACACTCTTTCTCAGCATGTGGTGCAGTAAGGCTTTCGGATGCAGTTACCCTTGATGCCTTGATGATTTTTTTCTGTTTGTTCCTTGATGATTTTTTTCTGTTTGTTCCACGATATAACATCAAGTCTAGAAACAAAATATCCTCTAAATTCATACTGACACTCATTGGTACACAACTTGCACGCAGATGCACAGCAGTTCACAAACACTGCAGAAATGCAACCATTAGGATTTCCACCCCTATTGCCAAAATGTTTGAAGGCTTCAGATTTCTTCCAAGGCAAAGACCTAACACTGTTGGCTCTTGCAAAGAACCCAGAATGGATGTTTCCATTTAAAGTGATGCAGAGCTGAAGGTAGGAAGAGGAGCATGTATCATTCCAACTTCCTGGCAGCACATAGGGTCCTTTCAAACACCACAAGAAAGCTGTAAATGTAGTGAGAAGCAGCATCTGAGCTAGCTTCAGCTGGCTGAGATAAAACACCAAAGTCAGAAAAAACCTTTAGCAACTAAGATAAACATTTTCTAAGAATGCAGAGTGTGTAATTACATTGCTGCTATATGCAAATCTGGTGTCACTGCATCACCCTCAATGCATCACCCAGACAGACTGGGTACAGGTATGTTCAGTGTATCTTTAAAACAACACACCTGCCACTTCGTGTCTGAACACCTGTCCCTTTGATTTGCTGAAACAGGAATATTAAAAAAAAAATAATGTAAAAATCCTTACAAAGGAATGGTAATTGCTAGCTGCTTTGATAACTACAGCAACATGACTAAAACCAAGCAACTCAAAGAAACAACTAATTCAATTTAAAGTTACAAAGTTATGAGTGTTTTTTTTTTTCCTGGTCTTCAATTTATCTGCAAGGCTCTTTCATCCAATTTGTGTAAAGAAGGGCAAGTAGCCAACCTGAATTGATTACTAAAATTTAAGGATGAGTGGCATTTGACTGAGAAAGTAAAAGGATGTTAGTCTTTTTCTCCTTTGTTTTAATTTCCAAAGAACAAACAGGAAAATCATCTTCTCCCTCCATGCTATTCTTCTATTTAAAAAAAAAAAAAAGAAAAAAAGATTGGAGTTTGGGCCCATGGTCCTGGACTCCCTGCACAGTAACTAAATACATAGGAATATTTAATCTGGTAGTTTAGATAAAACATTGAACTGTCTGGACATCGCAGGCTGAAGATGAAGTCCTGCTTTACTAAAATTAGGTCATATTCCTACACACAGGATGTCTGCAGGATTTGGTCCAAGTCACCTGAAGTCTATATTCCTCCAATGCATTAAAAGTTCCCAAAATAACATATGGCTCTGCTTTCCTGCAGCAATTCAAGTTCAAGAAACTCAAGGATGCAGGCATTCACTCAATTTTTTTTTTCTTTTTCTTTTTCTAAAATTTATGTTTGGATCCCAGCAATTCATCTTGTGCCATAAAATGTTTATGGTTTCAACTTGAATGGAGAGCCCAGCAGCCTTCAGAGATCAAAGGGCCATTCTTACTGTCAAAACTGTAAGCTTCACCATGATAACTTCGTTTTCATTGCAGTTTCAATACAGATATCAAAATACATAACCCTCCTAGCTGCCAATAATCTAAGAAAACCATGCAACACTAACAAGTTTTTAGCTGATCACAGAACACACAATTAGCTTTTGTCAAATGCTTTTATTTGGAACAGCACAGTCACTTGCAACTTTTTAAGGCTACAATTAAATGGCCAAAAATTTGTAACATGACAGAAAACACAGTTTTTCTGCAGAAAAAGGTTTTTTAAAAAAAAAAACAAAAACCAAACCTTTATCTCCTTCCACCACAAAGATAAAAGCATATTTTTATTTTAAGTCATTATTTCCTCTTTCAGCTTCTCTCCTAGGTGCAGGAAGGGGTTTTAGTTTCCATTCTTAGATGAACCACTTGGCCCAGCAAGCTTGTTCAATGCTTCAAAGCTATGACACTGCATTTACTTCAAACATTTTACACCCCAGATTAGCCAGGACCAGAAGCTGTGCACATGCTGTATATGGCCAACCTCGAAAATGACATTAAGCCAGTTTGTCACTCTCATCACTTCAATCATTATTGATGGACTAGGCAGTGACTTGGGTAAGCACACAATACCTGGAAATGGACCAAATCAATCCTCTGACCTCATTAAAATCGTGATATTTGCTGTAAGCAAGAAGGCCACTGCTGTAACTTGTAGGTTTTCCTTTTCAGCTGCTGCTTCATGAACAAAAGAGCAAAAGAAGCCTCTCCCTGCACTCAGATCTGCACTCCTGTTACAGTCTCTAAGCCAGTAAAAGTTAAATATCCCTTAAGTGAATAGATGCATATCTATAAATATGTATCAGTATAAATATATAAAGGCCACACTTAAATACTTTGAACCCACCTAAGTGATATTTTTAATTGCTTGTAACTCTGCCCCTATGCACATCTAAGACATATTGTCCTGCTATAGGAACGTATTTATAAAAAATTAAAACCAACAACAAAAATGCCACAACCAAACAGCAACAACAAAGTCCAAAGTGAGACAGAAAATTGGTGGGTTAAGATTTACTCCTGCAAAAGCTAGCTGGCTACACCAGGATCTTACCAAGCATGTTGGCTCAGATAAACTGACAGCACATTTGCAGGTCTTAGGCAGCACCCATGCAGCTGCTGTTTCCTAGTAACATCTGAGTAACTATCCCAGGTTTGTCTCACTTAAAAAAAAGTAAGATATTGTTACAAAGTATGCTGAAACAGTGAGCTAATGTACTGGAAATCACCTAGAAATCACTATTAACTTTTTACCAGAATCTTGTGAAATTTCCAGTTAATAGCATTCAAATTAAAGTTGTCAGGGGGGAAAAAAAAAAAAAAAGAAACAACACACCAGAAAACCAACATAACAGCTTATGTATAAACATAGAGGAGCACAAAAGCAAAAACTCATGCTCTGCCTTTTCCTCTTCATGGGGAAAAGCCCATGCTAAACCTCCCTGGCAGAAGCTTCCCCCACAGCCCAGACCAGAGAGCAGGGTGACATTTGGTACACAGACTTCTGATCAGTTTTTAGTGAGCCTGTGGTGAAGTCCTTTTTAGAGATGATGTGAATTACAGGTATGAAGTGCTGGAAGAGGTTCTAGTTTCAGTCTCTGAAGTACCTTCATGGCAGTAACCACATGATTCAGAACAGGCTGTTCTCACCACTGCTACCAGTTGAACACAGGATATTGTTTTGCTTTGCACCAAGACATTGCTCAGATCTTAAAGGACTACATAATCCAGCAAAAAAAAGCAAACCCACCTGAGTTTCTAGCAATAACGTCCTAAAAGAGCAATGGAAAACTCTGGAAGTTTCCCTGGTTTTCAATGGAGCTTTGCCATTTGGAAGTCTCCAGTCATTTCAAACAATTCTTACTTCATCAGCCATGTTTCCCTCAAGCTTTCACTTGTGAAAAGTGGCCTTGTTTTAAAAGTGAAATGCACTCAATTTCAACCACAGTTGCATGTCCTTTGTAAAACAGACAGCTGCCCACACAAGAATACATGTTCCAAATCAGAGGGAACTGACATCAACCAGAGATGCATCAGATATAGTGCACAGATGCACTCCATAACACTGCTGGTCACTGGCACTCCAGCTTCATCCCAACACTTTTCCAAAGGGGATGGGGACAAGCTGAAAGCTCAGAAGGTGCTGGAAGATGGCAGGAGAGAGGTAGTTGGGCCATGTCCAGAGGAGATGACTGTCCTTGGTCATCCTTCTAAGACCTGAGTAGCCAAGAACACAATTGTCACCTTCAGACCTCTGCAGCCTGCACACTGCCTTGCATTTTTACCAGCAAAAGAGCCAAGAGTTGAGAGGCACCCTAAATTTTTTTTAACATTCAACGACAAGACTTGCATATCAAAGCCCACATGTGGAAATCACTAACGTTTATGGAGCCACTTAACTGCACACTGAAGCCTGAAATGAGTTACAGATGGACAGGCTGTGCTTACCTACCCCATACATGCCTGATGCAAATAAATGAGAAACTGGGTTTTGGTCACCTCTTCCAGTGGCACTGGTGGTCTCTATCTAATCTCCACTCTCCCTAGTAAACACCCCCGGACTCTTGCTTTATGTCTGCTCACAGTATTTCAGGGCATGTCCCTCCTGTATGCTCTCCACCACGTGAAACTGAGCAACAAAGTATTTTACTAATTTGGAGCCATGTTTTCAAAAGGAGAAAAGCTGAAAGTCTCATGGAGTTACAATGAGAACCTGGGCAATCTAATGTATAAATCATTTCTGAAAATGGTATTTAAGCAAAGACTTTTAAAAGCTGTTAAAATCTTATGCTGTATTTTGTATTATATTAATCATAGCAGTGGCTTCATAAGAGGGAGTTTTTACACTTTACCATAAAAGATACACGATATGTAATATTTGTATAAGTTAACATTTATTTTTCCCCCATCATATCCAGTTTACTCATCTGTGGATTGCATTAGAGGTCAGAGAGATGCTGTTCTTCTCACATGAGATTGGTTTTGCGCAGCTCTGAACAAGGCTGTGCTACCTTGTCCTCTCCCACCCTCTGGTACATACCCAAAAAGACACTACTGGGGTTTGTTCCTTACTTCTGTATCTCAAAATTAGATTTGCAACATGGCAGAGTGTAGATCCCAATTAAAACATTAATCATAAATTAATTTATAGCTTCAGCACACACAATCCTTGGCATTTGATTTCGTGGGCATAACCACAATTCTGTTATTTCCTTGCAGAAGTTATGCTTGATGTCTTTGACACCTTCCCCAACCTCATGTATTTCGTCTGCCTGCAAGAGATGTGCTTACACACCTGAATTAGGGGCTGACATGCTCTTCAGCCATCAGGGACTGCACCACCACCTCTAAGTTGCAGACATCCTAACACATAGCAGCTTTTCTTCAGCATTTCCACTCTTACAATACCTAAAGGAAAATGCCCTACTCAAAAATTAGGCTTCCCAAAACTGTCAAAAACTCTTACTTGGCTCTGCTATCTCACTATGTCACAGAAAACTTATTAGACAAGTCTTTCCTACAGTGTATTGGGAAGGACATACCATTCATTCAATACATTCCACAAAATTTTAAAATACAAACAAAAAGTTGTTAATTACTTGTTGACTTCTCAACTGATAATCTTTTCTAATTTCTAAAGAGACTGAGTGAAGAACAACTGGGAAAAGCCCATATCCTTACAATAGAAAGCAGCTCAAGACCAGCTTCTTAGCAAGACATTTTCTAGACTTTAAAAATAAACATTCCCTGAAAAACCTGGATGCTAGGAATAAAAATAACTACTGTAAGGAAATGGCAGGATGAGGGAGGATAAGAACATCACAAGCATCAAACAAGCCAATAAAAACTTCATTAGAATAAATGACTGTATAAGTCAGAACAGCCCCCATGCTGGAGACTTCCAACAATGCTACCATGACAAAGTTAGAGTGCCAGCACAGTTCTGATACCTCAGAGTTGAATATACAAATCAATTAAGATGCCAGAAGTATAGATCAAGATAAGCCAGACAATCCAAGAAATACTTGAATTCTCTGCTGTCTCACAAGAGCTTCCACTGCAGCCTTTCCCTTTTTGCAGCCTCTAACACTGTCTTTTCATTACTTGACCACATTTTAACTTAACACACAGCAGCCTAAAACCTTTAAGCCTGTTACTCCTCTGTCAAACTTTGTACAAGCTGCTTGATGAGTTCAGAAGTTACTGGAAAAGAAAGGAGAAAGAAGGAAGGGCAGTGGCACACACTAAGTCACACTGGTTCCCCGAAACAGAACAGGTTTAGAGCAGTTTTATGTGCACAGAAACACAAAACCTTCCTAAAAAGAGGCAATACCAGCTGCTTTAAATGTGTTAGAGAGACTGAGAAGGGGGAGCCCATCCCCTAAAAAACTGATAGAGATGTCCACTGCATGCAAAATTGCACAAGTGACCAGGTTTTCATTTTGGTTTTACCACACAGATGTCTTTTACCCTTGAAGATACAACCAAATTTATTTATTCCCAGTGTGAGAAAAACTAATTTTCCCTACAAAAAGCATAAAATACAGTCCCAATTCACTGTCGACTACCATTAGCTTGAACAGTGGAATTCTACACATTTTATTTTTTGGGGGGGAAAGTGGGGTGATAAATAGGAAATATGCATCTAGACAAATATTTCTGCCTTTTTTTCTTCTGTAGAGCCCACTCATTTCTCCCTCTTGTAAAGCCATATGAAACTGGGCTATTTCAATGACAAATACAGCACAATGGTTACCAGACATCTCTCATTCATGATCCTAGCATTTCCCACCCCCTTCGCAACCATGTAAACCCAGATTTTTATTGAAAAGGAGGAAAAGAAGAAGGCAGGAAGCATGTTGCTAATTTGGCCTTAAAGGAAAAACTCCTTTGATTTCCAAAATCTGTACGTTTCTCAGACTTACCACATATTAGAAGCCCAGTGTGAATTCTGTCATCATTTTAGGGGTAGGTACAGTAAAAAGCATTAGTAGGACATCAAGAACTCTGCACCCATGGAGCTGGGCACAGAAGGTAATTAACAATTTTCTTCTCTATGGGGAAAGTAAGACCACACAAGACAGATGTAGAAAGGCAGCCCCCAGACTGCACACAGACTTAAGTCCTTACTGCTATCCACTGCTCAAACATACATCACATGAAAAGTTATCAAAGTAGTTTAACTTGACCCATCAATGATCTTCTGAGACATAATAGAATGATCACAAACAATTAAGAGTGTTATCCTACAAAGTGTAGGATGAAGCTGAACTAATTAATGTGCTCTGGACCTGACAACACTGTATGGATGTGGTGACCCACAGGGAGAGGCAACTTATTCCAAAAGCAGGGAGCTCAGGACTCCAGCTCTAGATTGAATTATTGGCCACAAGCTACCCAACTCCTGTCTCTTGTGTTTTCTCCTTATAAAACAGGGAACAACACTTTCACTTTTTCATCTAAGAAACACTTGATATTTATCATAAGTATTATTACCTGCATCCAAAGCTGGGAGCAGTAAGATAACTGGGCTCTGCTGCTTCAGATGTCTTCAACAAAACAGTTTGGGAATCCTGTCTGTGGATCTCAGAGGTGAGCAGCACTCTTTTCCAGCTGTTCTATCCACTTTGACCCAATGGAGAGATGATAAAAGTGCAACTTTCCCAGCTGATAGCATTCCTAAATTTGAGCAGAGTTTAAGAGAGGGGGAACAAGAAAAGAAAAAAGGGTATGAGCTAATCTGGTGTAACCTTCTAACTGGTTTAGGTTAAGAAGCTTAAACCAACTACTACCCAACTACACCTCACACAAATATTTCTCCTAAGTACCTGCTTAATACCAGTATTTATTCTCATTATTTTTTTCCAGTAATGTCTGCAAAAAGGAAAAGACTACAGTTGAGCCAAACATAGCAGACAGGAGAGTTCAGTCACCTGTGCCCACAGATCCTCACAAGTGGGTAAGTTTGGTTACTTAATCAAAACCTATAGAGGAGGAGCCAAATGAGCCTTGTCTCCTCTCCCTCAAGTCCCTATCAACCTGACCTGTCACCAAAGGTCCTCTCTAGAGTAGATGTCATCATTACCATTCTAAACATGAGAGAAATACCCCATCCCACCAAGATTCAAGAAAATACACTACCAGCAGACTCACAATGCTCTGAAAGTCACTATCAAGGTCTTTATCTATAATCTACTTCGTGGTCTCTTCTGTATATGCAAGACTGCACTTGTCCTTTTGTGCTCCATTATAACCAAACCCTCCTCTCTGTCCCAGGAACAGCAGATGGTTGGAAGTTGGAGGGGATCTCCAGAGATCTTACAAGTCCAAATCTTCTGATCAAACCAGGGTCAACCAGAGCAGGTTCCCCAGGACCAGAGAGTTCTGAGTATCTCCACAGATGGAGAATACACAACCTGTCGGGACAACTTCTTCCAATGTCTGAACACTCACTGTGGAAAAAATTCCTGTCTCTAAAGAGAATTTACTGTATTTCTGTCTGTGCCCCTGAGCCTACTCATCTCAAGGCTAAAGTGGCCCAGCTCCCTCTGCCTCTCCTCCTATCATGTCCATACTCTCAAAATGAGGTTTCCCAAAGATTTCTGTACACTTTTACTGTATTTTCATGACTGAACTACATGACTAACAGTAGATATATCTTCCCCAGCATTCTTTGCATCAGCTGAGAAATAAAGCAGCAAAAATTAAATCACCAACAAAATTACTGATTAAGTGTAACTGGGACATGAACACATTTGAGACCCACTATATGCAGGGCTTTCTCATTTCATTAAAAGTTACACTTTAAGCAATGGGACATTTTTAATCTTTTCTGTGTCCCAGCTACATATAATCCAAGTTTTTATACCAAAATATTGTGAGGCAATGATTTAATGCTTTAAAAGAAATTAGCTTAATATGGCAATATAGGCCAGACACAGAATCCTATTAAAAAAAAAACACATCAGCTTTGTCTCCCAAAGCCTTCTCTATCACAAAACCATAGTAACCAGCATTATTTTTTTTTTTTTTTTTTTAGCTTTTAAGCTTTTAATGATGGAAGTCCAAGTTAACCTTTATTTTGTCCTGGGCTAAATCCACTGTGACATCCTTTTTACACTTTTAAATATAGAAACTTTTTGGAAGGCTTCCAGTACTTTGAAATAAACACATTTACAAGATAGGCAACAATTAACATGAGTGGTAATAGAGGCTCCTGAGACAGTTCTCAAGTCCCTCTGATGAGATATCCAGATCTGTTTATATAATTTTTTTTTATTTAATACTTAATTTCAGAAATCACTCCCTTACCATCTTTAGCAAAGTGGGTGTTAGCTTTCTATTCCAAACAAAAGTGATATGGGAAAGGAGAAAACACTATAATAAAGTGTTCAAATAGCAAAACTACATTAAAAAGACAAAAAAACAGACATTAAAACAGTAAAAGTTTATTCTTAATGATGTCTAAAAGACAGAGCTGACTGCATGGGATGCACTGAACATGACCATTTCACCCTGTAGATGGTTGAGCCAGAGGAGCAGCAGCTGCATTAGATAGAGAGATTTGAAGATTGTGATGTTTATGCACCTAACAGTTGATAACTCTCCACTTCTGGACTGCAACTTAGATTACATGTTTCTACTTATTCCTCAGGATGGAAGCTTTAATGCTTTTTTACTTCAGTCTTCATGGAATAACTTCAGATTCTCAACAGCAGTGTATGTGTCAGAGTTTCCAATTCCAAACAGATAGGGCAGAAATAAAATGAAGGATATTTACCAAAATGTAAAATCAAACTGGCAAAGTCTGGGGTCTTTAATTATTGAATACCAAGGGAACTGGTTGAAATAGATCCTGAATCACCCATGATTATCTCTGCAAGCCTTTGGAAGCTGGAAAAGCTCCCACAGACAGGAAGTGCTACCAAAACCAAAATTTACTCCAAAAGAGAAGAAAAAGGAGCAACAAGAATTACAGACAAGTAATCCTTTCTTCCATACCATATTAATATAAGTGATTAAGCAATCTACTTTTACAAAGCTAAAGGACTGGGGGTTAAAGACTCAGAAGAAAAAAAAAAAACAAAAAAACAAATACCCACAAACCTCACATCCAACCAATTTTAATTTTCCCCTTTGCCAAGGAGTGCATCCTGACTTCAGTGGAGCTTTTTCACACATTTTAGAAAAAGAAGAGGAAATATGATCTAGGTTATAGCAGTACAATGCAGGAATATCACAAGATAGAGAACTGCACTGCAGAAATCAGTACCAGTAATTTGCTGAAAGAATGATAGAACATCTGAAACAGGCAGGAACCCATCTTCAATCCGGAATGCTTGAGTCTTGTCATTGATTCCAGAGTACACACTTGAAAACCTCAGCAGGTAACCCTAAGCTCTGGGAGGTGTTGCCAGTGAATACCAGAATTTTAATATTTCTTCAGCTTAGGTGTCACTTTTTGATTGAGAGTTTGAACCCCAAGAAAGAAGCTTAGCAATTAAATTCTGAATTACAATCTGCACAAAGTTGACAGAACCTCATTTTTTAAATGTACATTTAAGTCAGGAATGGTTCAGGCAGGTTTTGTCCTACCTGAAAGCAAGACATGAACAATCCCCAGGATTTACTTACAGATGACATCTCAACAAGTGTAGTACAGATCTACACAGAACCATTGGAAATGGGATGGAGAAAAGTGGATGAAAAGATGCTTCCACAGCAGTGAAACAGCAGAATTTCCAGCACTGCAGAGTGCTATACCCATCCTCACTTATCTCCTGCTCATCTCCACTACTTCTGTTCTTCACAATCTAGTTTTTCTGTGCTGAACCTTAACGTGGAATAAAAGAATGCAGAAGCAATGCTGAGTTAAACCAACGTAACTCTCCTAATCCCTACACAAGCTGCTCTGCAGAGACACTGCTCAGCTCATTGGTTTTAAAAACAAACAATTTTTTAAGTTATCAGGGAAGTAGCCATACAGTATTTTTCTCCTATAGCCAAGTACACATATGACTTTCAGTAACCAATTATCAGAATGCAGAAAAATTAGATCTCCAAACTTCTGACATTTTTCACAAGTAGAAATTATTTTTAATAAATCAGGATTTTAAAAGATAAAACCAAACAGAAGACTACTACAATCTTCCAGCCATGTTTTTGCTACGTTTTAATGTTAAAACATTTGAATGGTGAAATCTTCATTTGAAGATGACTCATTACAATGTGTTCCATTTGGGGAACAAGAGTTTAATATCCTACATCAAGTAAACAAAACACATTCTCTTAATTTAAGAGCAATATCTACACTGATGCTAAAAGAAGTTTCTTCCTCCTACCTGCCACAACACAGAAGCACCCAACACAACAGGATGAGGTTGCCAGAAAGCTCTAAGACTGAAAAATACATTATTTTGTATATGTGGCTGAGCTGTGAAGCTGAACCAGAAATTACACCCAAGCTTAGGATAGTAAGCCTTTTCGCCAATGAATTTCTTGTTGTAAAGTCAACAATTATAATTTATTCTGATACTTTGTGTCACCATATTAGTAGTTATTTTTCAGGAATCCCAGAGCAGCAACAAATAATGCCATAGAAGAGGACTGATATAATTACAGGCTGAAAAAGATAGGCCAGCACCCTTACACTCAAAACTACCCTCTGTGGCTCCTTCATACCCCATATGTTGCTAATAAAACTGTTTGAATCATACCTATGAGACAGTTTTACTGATATTGTATCAGGTCCCCAGGTTCTTTGTATGAGATACGATGTCACCAGCACTATAACTATGCAAATTTTGTGATACAGGATCCCAGAGGACCCAATATTACATACGTAATGCACAGTATGAAACGGGGCATTAACAATAAGTCTGGTGTTATATAAATGAAACCACTATGTTTATTGAAAAGCTCACCACACTACAATGAAATCAAATTTAAAATGCAATAAAGAGCGACTGATGCGCTCCTGGAAAAAAAAATAGCAACTTTGGTGGTTTTTCCCCCAAACAATGTAAATTTTGCTTTGTGTTCATGTGACAAGGCTTTACCCAAACTTTCAGCACCTAAATAAAAGCAATTCCTGCAGCAGTATTAATTAATGACTTAAAATAGGAACCTTCTGAGCCCCGTTTTGAAAAACAAACATGACTTTGAGAAAGAATTTGAACTGTTTTCACATGCATTCATGATTCTCAGTTTCCACCATTAATAAAAGAATAAATGGGAAATGATCACGATAAAGACTAAGAACAGCAGCAGTTAAAAAAAAAAAAAAAAAAAAAAAAAAAGAAAAGAGCAGCTTGGGGATATCAACACACATCCTGCTGAAGCACCTCAGAAGTATCATCTTGTGGTCAGAAAACACCTGCGCTTTAATTCTGCATCTCACTTCAAATATCTGTATGACCTCAGGCAAAGGATGCTTCTTCCCAGCTCGTATCACGTGAAGGAACATCTCTTATTTCCTGCATAAGAATCTGGTCAGTGCTTTGCAGACAAGACCTATAAAAAAAAGACATGACTGAAAGATCTTAAGAAAAATCAGCACTGCAAGAAGAAACACGACAGATGCAATCGGAATTCTGACAGTACAAGCAGCTTGATACACATTCCTCTTTTCTATGTTTCCAGTGATTTCCTCCCTCCTCTATTAATTTATTGGTTTGCAGCAGGTGGGGAATACTGGGGCTTGTAAAAAGCAGCCTCTTTTTGAAATACATCTGAAAAAAGGCAACAGGCTAGCATGATAAAGTCAGTTTGGTAAAGAGCCAGGCTTAGGAGATTAAAAGTACATTATTTCACCAAGGTGCCGTGAGAATTAATAAACCAGATAATTTTGTAAAGTAAATGGTACAGTAAATGTGTACAGTCAATTGTCTAATATGTTGAGGGGAAGAAAACCAGAGAATTCCCTTGAAATGCTTATAATGCCTTTGAATACAGATAGAAGACACAAATGACACGTACCACAACCAGCTAAGAAGTCTCACACTGAGAAGCACTGACTTTAACTAAACCATGCAAGGTTTTACTGGATGGAAGAAATACCAAGTAAGCAAAAGGATGAACTGTTTCCTGTGAGGATAACCTGTGTGCTTCCACCTCTGGGGCAGCTTAAGCAGGAACTTTCCCTGAAGGTTTTCCTGGACACCACTCTCTGTGCTATATGAAAACTGTAATAGTTTTAGTCTCTACTTAAAAAAAGAAAAATAAATTAAATAGCAGTTTAGGTGACATTTTACAAGGCAGAAAGTAGAGACTGAATCCCATGAACATTCTGCCCTCTGGCACACAGCTACATTTTCTCATCACACAATTCAGAATTATGCACCTATTCCCAAAGTTTGAAAAACACAAAACCCCTCCCCTCCAATATGGCCCAAAGCTGTTATGAAGCAACTTATTTTTAGAAAAAGCACTTATGCAGATACTTAATTTTAATTAATAGTCTCACTGACTTCAACATTTGCACAGCAAGACAACTCCACACTTCAATTAAAGGATGCACATAAATGCTTTGCTGATTCACGGCCAAATGCATGACAAGAACATCATTATATGAAATGCTCGTAAAATTTAAAGAAAAAAATATCAGCAACCTCAGCCTCAAACAGAGCATTAGAAACCCTGTAAAACTCACAGCTTGAGCACAACTTACAGGTTGCTGAATCTACAAATGCCAAGATACATTCAAGGAAATTATTGCAGAGTGAGAAAAAGAACTTTGGGGAAGTCTCTTAACTAAGTGGAGATGACAAGAGCCCCAGGTTTCTATCCTTGGCATCTGCCAAGATTGGGTTTTCAGGTGTTAAGGATTCATTATGAAAAGAGTGGAGGCAGCTGCACCTTTACTTCTGATTACTTGCTCTCCTTTTCATAGAATCATAGAATTGGCTGGGTTGGAAGGGACCTCAGAGATCATCGAGTCCAACCCTTGAACCACCCTTGCGGTTGCTAGATCATGGCACTGAGTGCCACATCCAGCCTCTTTTTAAATATCTCCAGGGATGGAGAATCTACTACTTCCCTGGGCAGCCCATTCCAATGTCTGATCACCCTCTCCATAAAGAAATTCTAATATCTAACCTGAACTTCCCCTGGCACAACTTAAGACCATGCCTTGGTCTTGTTGAAAGTCGTCTGGGAAAAGAGACCAACGCCCACCTGGTTACAACCTCCTTTCAGGTTGTTTTCCCTTCTTCACATCCTAGATAAGCTGATTACTCTCAATAAACCATTAATTACACCCAGCTCAGTTGCACCACAGGTCATACTGAACACCTTCAGCAGGCATTCACTTCCAGGGAACAGCCATTCTGAATGGCAATGCTGCCTATCATAACATACCTATAATAAATCTAATCTTCAAATAATATGACACATAAAAAAAAAAATCACTAGTATCACAAACTGTAAGCTTCAACTTTTAGACAGAATCCTTAAAGGTCGTTATTAACCAATTCTGGTTGAAATTCTCCCTGATCCTATTTATAAGCAAAACTTGGTGTTTGAAGCCTGTGGGTCATAACTACCAACACATAATTTTAGAAGTTTAGGCATTAAAAAAACCCTTTCAAGAGATACATAAAAAGTAATCAAGGTGTGAGGGGAGATTAAGACATCAAGAAAATTACAGTTGATTGTATAAATGAGCTGAATGCATAAATTGAAAGCAGGAGCCACCAAGAGTTAAATAGTTTAAATAAATGTTAAAGGTGAGAAGTGGCCCTGCAAATAACCTGCTTCCTTTCTCCTTCTTCCTGATGTCAGTGCTGTGCCATTAACCTGGGTGATGGGGTGGGCAGAAGCCATAGGAGATCACTGGTAGCTGTAGTGCTCACCTCCATGTGATGTTCCTTTTGGGCGTCTATCTCCACACAAACTTCCAACCAGCCCTTTAGACAGCTACCTCCTCACAAACTGCACCTAAAAAGAGTCTTACACTCGCAAAATCTGCAGCAGTTAATAGCCAACAAACCAGGCTTAGCATTGCAAAGCTGCACTGCAACAGCAGCAGGGGAAAAGAGACCAAGTCACCTCTTCATCACCTAGAGCAGCAGGAACAGGATGGCCCTGATGAGGGACAACCCAAGCAACAAAAAGGATGCAAAAGTACAGGTAGAAAAAACAACATCTGAGCCATTTCCTAGAGTTTAAGACCCAGGACAGCAGATCAGCTATTTGCCTTGCCAGACTGCCCTGCACTCACATCCATTTCACAAGCTAAACCAAAGCCAGGCCAAACCCCACTTGGCTCAGCACAGCACCAGTTGTGCATTTCTGCAACCCTTTCACACCTAATTATCAGAGCACACGATCCATCCAGGTATCACCCAAGATCTAACCTGAGAAGTGACTAGAACCAAAATCTGTTAATTGGTTAAGGGAACACAGAGAGCAAACACAGCACACCAGAAGATTTTCTGAAAATGCAGTATTTTTATTCTGACTCCATTAAGCAGTTCTGAAGGGTTAATGAAAAAGCTACCAAGAAATAATACAGAAGAAGAGGGCTGCTGACACCCAATCCTGCCAACCCATGATGAAGTGCAAAGACCTTTCCAGTAGTAAAGATTCAAGCCAAGATGGTGAAAGAACTACAAGTACACGTGGATTTGCCCACTTCATCCAGAAGCAAAGTTTATTTGATTTTAGTGAGACAGCATTTTGGTAATTCCTCCCTGAAACACAGATTCACTCTTACTACCCCTCAGTTAAAAATACAGCTTAGTCACTATTCTTAAAAAAAAAAAAAGACTTCTTAAAAAAGAAAAAAAACCAAACATTTTTTCACACCAAGGATTGGTAAAGAATAGAAAAATCTGCCTAAACATCCAGAACAGTGAACATTTACCTCAACATTAATATCAATTCACTTAAGAGAGAATCAGTCAATGAATTCATGTATAGGCACATGGATTATTTCCACAAATTCTGTTAGGCAAGACACAATCTTTAATTTACCACTGCTGTTTTTTAAACAAGAACTGAAGACAAGTCCAGAGAGAGCATGAGTTAGTTTCTAAACAACTTGTATAGATGCTTTTTAACAGGACCAGACAAAATACTCCTTAAACTTGCATTTACAAGCCAAAGCTGACCTCAGGCATCACATTCACTATATATGAGATAACCTATGTGGGTACTGACCTTAATAATACTACAGGGGCAAATTCTGCACAAGAAAGACAAGCTCTTGAACAAATGTTTTCCAATGTATTAGGCATACTGAAGCCTTTTTCTGCATCAAGAACTGCATGTCACATTCCTTAAACTGTTTTTCTTAACCAAATATGCTGTGGACAACCTACCAAGGATGCCCCTCGGTGTTCCTCTTTGAGGTTCTCATCTACAGTTTCCACTAACAATGAAAATATGTGGATTTTTTGCCCTCAAAAAACACAGTCACATCTAGGATCAGCTTTCTTCAGCTCGTGTGCCAAGAAAATACCATAAGTGATTATAGACTTTCAACACTAACAGAAGCTCTGATAGAGATTTTTATTGACTTTAAATCAAGCACAGATCCAGAGCCCACAGTCATGCAAAAGCAGGGAGAGCAGAAGACAGCAAGCAGCAGGAATGGCTGTACAAGATGCAGGAGAATCTGATAACAAAACTAGTGACTGGTCTAATTTAGAACAGAAATGGAAAGAAAAAGCAGCTTATTCCACACTTACCAGGCCTTGCTAGTACTACTTACACATAAAAGGCTGGTAAAATGAAATGAGATCTATTTGTCTGTGTATTCCAACATCAGTCAATCCTTGACCATACCTCAAATCATCTAGAGTTCTTTGATTTCTTTCTCTAGATCTTTCAGTTCTGAAGACTGACCAATCCACCTTTCAGTGGATCTTAAAGTTGTTTTAAATGCTTAAAGATAATGATCCAACCTCTTAAGTCCCAGCTCCAGGTCCCAGGACTCAAACTGTACACCATTTCTCTGAACATGAGATTAACCAAACCCTCCAGAGTGGTCACATTTACTTCTTTTTACTCCATATACTACAGAACAAGTAAGAGGCTGGAAACAAACACAAAAACTGGCTTAAACCAAAGTTACAGTTCATTGGGCAGAGTTTTTGTGGACAAGAACATCCACAAGAAAGCATATATATATACATATATATATATACACACACACACATATATATATTAACGTTATAAACAGGTTTTTAATAAAGAATTTTATGTAGACTCCTATTGCAGAAAAAAAGTATGCTTTATATCTCATTAACTACATCACCAAATGTGAAACACCCCACAGATTCTCTATACAAACTCTGCATGTTCTTGATCACTGAGCTTTCTGACTCAAAAGTCTTCAAGTTGTAAAGCTTTAAGCTACCACAATAAATGAAATAAAATTCACTACTACAATGCTTTAATATTGTCTTTACAGTTAAATACAATACTGGCAATGCTTACCAGGTTGCACATGCCAAGCAGTTCAAGCAATAGTCATGATGATGATAAATGTGTAATCTCATGCCTATTTGCTTTGATTTATATGAACCACAGAACCAAAGTTTTGCATATCCTTTTTAAATCAATAGAAAGGATCACATTTTTCCTGACCTGAATCAGTGTTTGGTCTAAACTGAGGCACTTTTTTTTTTTTTTTCCCCATTAAACGGAATCAAGTCTTTGCACAGCTAAAGATGCCTGGGGCTGCACAATCCTTTGCAATCTCAGCAACTGGCCCTATCATTCCCTCTGATAGTCTTGCTGAAAAAAATAAGATCAACCAAATTTTTCCCTGCCCTTCCAGCTGTGGGAGAAACAGATCAGACTATTCTTTACTTCAGAAGAAAAGGCCCTGCAAAGGTCAACCTTTCATATGAAATACAGATCATTAGCACTGAATCCCAAACTACTTAAATTCTTGCTTTTTGTTTGTATAACTGGGATTCCATCCTACTTCTTTCAGGATGCTCTGTGCCATACATACACATATATATTGTGTATACACACACAGCACCAACAGCTTATTTCTGAAACTAACGTATAATTGCTTATCAGAAAAAAAAAAAAAGCCACCCAATGGTAAGGCATGGCTTTTATTCTCAAAAGTTCCATGCTCATGAGACAAACTGCAATTCAAACAAGCTTCACTGTAGCCTCCTCTGAATGCAAAAACAACCACCAGCCACACAATACTGACGGGAAAACGTAGGTGCAGAGTGCCAGCTACCTAACTGCTAAGTGTTAGTTATTTTTTCTACCACAAGCCACAGTTATGCTTGCTGTCCCATAGAGAGAGAGACAGTCTTCTCCTCAAAACAGTTAATTCTCTCCTGGAATGTAAAATCTAGACCAAAAACTCACATGGTAGCATCTAAGCCTGTGCAGTTCCCATGCAATGCTCCAAATCACTGTTTACTCTGGGGTTTGGTCCACACCGAGCAAGGCAACAGCCTACCACATCACCCTTCCTTCAAACATACCTCACATACAGAAAAGGACTAATGTAACTTGTCAGTCCTCATTCCAAAAGAGCAATACTGACAGTTAAATATATGGTATTTATGGGAAGCAGAAGAGGTGTGGGTTACAATTGTGTTGAGTCAGAACAGTCAAGTCACATTATGATACCTGATGCTGCACTGCTAGGTCCTGTAAAAGCAAGCCTTATAAATCCCCTAGTCTGAAGAGCCCCTGAAAAGAATATTAAAAAAAAAAAAAAAAAACAAAAAAAACAACACCCAAAAAACTGAAACAGACTTCAGAAGTTTACATACAGCTTCAAAAAGTTACCAACACATATTATTTTTAATTCAAATCCTGAGTGACCTGAAGATACTTTATCCTCCCCTTGAAGTGCAAGGATCTGTGGCAAACAGATCAACATTTTGTTTTTACATTTTAAAACTCTCTTAAGAATAAAATTGCTTCTTTTGAATAGGGCATAATACCTGCCAAATCTCCAAATAAAGGAGAATATGAGGAGTTTCTAGAGAAAGGTATTTGGGGATAGGGACACAAGTATCCCAGTTATTAAAAAATACAAATAAAAAAAAGTTGTCAAGAAAATACAGGAAACTTCCAGAGTTTGGAAAACACATTAACATGGAAATAAGTGTCCTCACATTTTGCTAATACAAAGATATCAATGAACCAAAGCTTGGCTTCTCTGGTTGAAGATGGTTAACTGATGAAAGCAGAGGTTATGAAAAACTGTAATCAAGTTTCATAAAAGCAAATGTGGAAAAGTGGTTACTGGGGTATTAAAAGCTTGGGGGATTTAAGGCTCAGACCAGCAAAATGAAAACAAAAATTTGGACTTCTGACCTTGTGTGAAAGGCAGTGTTTGGGACACAGACAGCTACAACCAGGAGGGCAAGAAGAAAACCACATTATCAGTAAGCAGTAGAGGACAACTGCTACGAGTCTGAAATTTATCTTAAAATCTGGTGACAGTAAGATGTGAAAGTTGTTTTCTCTCCACATCTTTCAGAAGACTGGGATTTAAGGACCCAGTAACATTTCTGATCTCAGAGACTACCAGTTAAGGCCTGAAGCACTGTAACTCATGTCAGACAGGTTGTTATTCCATCCTATGGAGGCAAAAGGGAAGGACTTCATCAGAAGCAGGTCCTCCTCCTCCTCAATAGTGCAGTACACTACTGTGTCAAAACAACTTCACTAACATTTGGGATTCAACCTCTCCCACATCTATAACCCCCCAAGCCTACTCAGCAGAATGACCTGCCAATAAGTCAAGGAGAGAGAGATACATATTCAAATTGAAGACTTTTTTTTTTTTTTTTTTAAAAAAAAAAGCAATTAAAGATTCCATAACACTTTCATATATTACTTGTTGACTGAGAACTAGGCTTTATGATGTAGAAAATTTATTATTTTTATTGACAACACAAAAGAGCTTTGTGTACTAGTTGCAGACTGCATGGAACCATATCCATTTGCTTTTGTGCAAGCTCTGACATAGTGAGTTACATGCAGACACTACACATAACAGGCTTTGAATACAGCAAGTCAGCTGATTTCTCATTCATAAATGTGTCCAGACCTTAATTAAAGTAAAATAATTTAGTTCCTGAGTCTCTGAAAAGAGACAGCTATGTTAAATGATGAGAACCCCAAAGCCAAACTACGACCTGGAGAGATGCTCCAGCCTTACTGGATTGCACTCACTTCTTCCATTTTTGCAGAAACTAACTGCAGAAATAGCACCAAACAATTATAATTTCTGACCTTTTAACATAAATGGTAATTTGTTAGACTAGTTTTTATATCCCATCCCATGTTCTTCCAAATAAGAGCTGCCCAAAAATACTTTCCATGAAAAACTGAATGTTCCCAGTGACAACTCAGATCACGTCATTGTTTGCACATGAACATTAAAAGATGCAACAACAGCAAAAACCACCAGCTATTCTTGTAACTTCAAGACTAAATCCTAAATATAGCACATTTTCAAATTGTCTTTCCTGAAATCCAAATAATATGCTCATCACTTTAACCAAAAGCTAGCAAAGAACAACTTGTATTGTGCTGCAGGCCATAGAGTGAATGTTCTTTATTCAAACCATGGATGGATGAAGATGAAAAGGAGTTTTTGAAAATTTACAACAGTTCTGACACTGCTGAGTATTTCTCCTTACAAGTTATCCCTATCCATCGATCAGACTTATTGCAGACCTTTTATTACCTTCAAAAGTAGTAATTGTCATCAATTCTTCACATCTTTGTACACAACCAAGAGAAGATGCCCAGGCTGTGGGCAGAAGCCAACTGCTGAAAAAGAGAGCAGGAGAGAAGGACCACAGAGGCTGCTTTAATCCTGCTGGTGAGACTGTGGTTTAAAAGTAACATTTTGTAATAAATTTTGTCTTTGCCACAGCACTTAAATGATGTTTTGTTGTCACCTCTCTCTATCCTAAGTAATCATTCTGCTATATAAAAAATGTGTCCAACTAAGGGCAAGTTATTAGAAGCCCTCTCTCCTCTTCTCCATCTCAGATTCATGCATCTCCACCAGTATCACTCCCAGTACTTCAGACCACAGAGCTGTATTTTGCTTGTGAACACTTAAGAATTCTTAATTTCTCTACCCCAAACGAGCCTTCCCCAAAATTAAACTGTTTTTTGACCTGGGACTGGATATTGCCAATGTGTGCTAAACATTTGTTTACCTTTAAGGGTCAAGACACCAGACAAGTTAGAAACAGGAATGTAAAACTACTGATTTCTGGGCAGTTTTTGGCAAGTTTGGTTTCCTACTAAACAGGTCATGCATGGCTTGTGGCATTCTTTGAAAATTCTGTAAACTTTGGCTTTGCAGTTGGAAAAATAAAGTTTCAATTATGAAGAGATTGCAATATCCAAAAAAATCTTTCAAATTTGACTTTCCAAAAGATACATTACCAGACTTGAAGTCAGTCTTTACACAGACAGCATTACAGAAAAAAACTACCATATGCTGAGATGTAAATACAGGCCTATAACATTACAATACATAACTTTATTGCAGTGAAAACACAAGCCTTTAACAAATGTCCCCGACATCTGACTGTGCAACAACCTAGAGGAACTATCACAACTGTAAACTCTGCCTCTTCCCACAAGCAATGAATCTTCTACACAGCACCTGAAAGGGCAAAGAGTCTACAAATGATTCTGGAACTTCCCAGATGATCCCAAGATGTTAAGGTAGAAGTGAAAATACAGATAGTCTGTAACCACATGCAACAAAGTCCTGCAGGAGAGGGAGCAGACAGAGCCCTGACCTTTCTGCAAGATGCCAGAGTTCAAACTTTCAGGTAAGGAACAAACCTAAGTTACTTGATGCTGTTTTCAAAGACTTGATACTTAAAAGGCTAAAGCCCCTGTAGCTAGCAAGGTCCTTTGCTAAGGTTTTCTTTCTTTTTTTCTTCAAATACTATAGCTGTGGGATAACAGAAGAAGCTTCCAACTTAGGTGATTCTTCAAAGGACTGCAGGGCACACCTGGAGATCTTAGAGATGCTGGATGCTAATACCAGGATATGAAACACCTACACTGCAACAAAGAAGATCTAAAACAAGATGTCCACTTTTGGGTGTGCAATTAAGTGACCCAGAACTAGAAACACCATTTAGAAACCCAGAGCCAGTTAGCTGGAAACCACACAGGAATTACCAGGGAGTTCACCTGTGAGATGTCATCTTTACAGAAAAGGACCCAGTTAAATGACAAAGCAAGTGTGGACTTAAGTGACAAATCTCAGAACTCCCGAAATACTCCCTGGTGCATTAACACCACTTGTCTAAAATGCCATCAATAAAACCTTTATGTAGCAGCATCTCACTAATTCTTTCAATTCATTTTTTCTGCATGTATCTATTTTTACAAAGGCTTTACACACACATATGAAAACTCAGTAAAATAAAACTAACATGAGCTCTTGCACAGGATTTTAATTTTTAACTACAAGGAAGACTCAAACCAGAATTTCTGTAATTTGCTTTGCCAGTAGTTAAAATGGTTTCTGTATACCTTATTTGTTAAACAAGCTGAGTAACAGTTAACTAATCACAACATTTTTCAAACACTTATCACTACACACTGCTGATAAGGAAGCTTTCATCCTTTAACCATTAAAACTTTTCCTCTCAAAGCAAGCTATAAGCAGAGACTTCATCACTATTCAAATAACAGAATTACAGAAGTTTTCAGAGCAGTTTACCAAAAATTTCCAAAATTTGTATTATTTCTCAAAGCAATATAATACATTGCACTTGGAAGGTGTTTGCTCTCAGGTTGTTATATATCTGAAGGGGTTTCTAAAGCTAGCCAAATCTCCCCAGCAATGCTGGGCTATAACCATGCTAACCAAAGCAGCTTCACATGTGTTAAAAAATACTTAAAGAAGGAAATCAAGGGAGAGTCTTAATGTTTCAACAGCTTCTTCTGATTTCAGAGAGTGCATTAAAACAGTAAACACTGAAAAAAAAGAACGAACACTGAAAACCCTGGCCATATATTAAGGCAAACAATTTGATAATGCAACATTGTGAATCAAGCCACTTTTTCATAAATTATGATCTAAACAGAGTACTAGTCAATTCACCAAAAGATATCAAAGCTATCCCTTTATTACAAATGATCCAAGTATTCCCCTTGAGGCCACGGCTATCAGAAAGCATTTAGTTAGCTCCCAAGCCAATATTTTTCATTTCTGTTTTATTATGAAACTATAACACATTTTCAATAACTTTTAGCTTTGTTATACAGACCAACAAATAATTTCCCAGAACCCTTTGGAAACTCTGACATGTGAAATGGTTCTCTAGTCATCTCTGTGTATTATTAAGCTGAAATATATATATATATATACACATCAGATTATTTGATCATTGGAGGCAATGGAAAAAGCACTGGGAGCTTCAGGACAGATGGACAAACTTCAGGTCATATAAAACACTACCAAGAAGAAAAATGTGAAAGTTCATGAAAGTGCCCCGGGTGAAACAACTTTGTGTTGCTAAGAAACATCATCCCTGATGATGGATGAATTAAATTGTCTCAGCAGAGCCAACTCCAGCCATCCCTCGTTTATTAGTAGAATGTTTCCTTGTACTGGTAACTTATTTCAACAACTACATAGAAATAAAAAGCTCTACCTTTAAATGAAACTGAGAATTTCAAACTGGCATAGTTAATGCTAGAAAACAGAACAGAGTTCCCACCTTGAAGAGAATTTAACAACTACAATTTCAAAGTTCACTTTCTTAACTGTAATACATAATACAGTCACACAATTAAGAAATTAGTTTAGGACAGTCTGCAATGAAATACACTGTTTCAGTTACAAAATTCTATACAATCCAGTGAAGAATAAAACCCTTCTAAGTACCAAGCAACATAAATATTCAGGTAATCAGATTTTAAACATCACTGAGAGAAAAGTATAATCATTCCTCATGTATTGTTACAACACCACCAGCATAAAAAACTAAGCATGAAGGAAATAATGCAAACCACCTGCTTTTCTCATTTGGAAGCTGTCTTCATGTTTCATCCAGTTTCTCTTCTAGTGTATTACTTACAGGCTGTTTCTTCTGCAGAACTTATTGGTGAACTTATTTCTGAATTATGTGTGTCCTGTTGCACTCCCACAGAGCATACCTGTTTTGTTTGCCATGCAGGGTGTTAAGAAGTCCTTTAAAAAAGGTTATAACTGGAGCAGAGGAAGGTCACCAGCTTGCCCTTTCCCACAGGCTGCACAACAGGCCAGAGGAGCTCTCCTGAAAGGGGAAAGAAAAGCAAGAATGTCTCACCTGACACATCCTTGGAGAGCAGGATTCAAACAGCAGAGGTGAAGTACAGCACACGGGGAGCTCTGCCAAAAGCAGGAGAGTCCTGACATCAGAATGCAGGTGCCCAGAATAAGAGTAGAGCTCTCAAATCAGAGGAATATGCAGAATTTTAGGCCACACAGATAACACCATTGAGAGTTAACCAAGGGCAAAGACTGATTTTTCAACAAGGCAAGGATTTGGGGTGTTTCTTCTTGCTGTTCTAGATTGTGTACTAATGAAGACCCCAAGTTAGAGGTCCCAAGGTTTAACACCAGCATTTAATATATGAAAAAAAAGGTGAAAGACCCTCTATAAACTATTCTTTGGGTCCCATCACAGCTTTTGAGTCAGCAATTACTACACACAGTTACATGCTAAGGCCATGTACTCAGCCAATACACAAAGGCAACCGTAGAAACTCTTCCTCCCAAGTAACAGCCCCAGAGATAATCACAGAATGTCAGTTTGGAAGGGAATTCAGGGATCAACTGGTTCAACCCTTCTTAATATTATTGGTTATATGAGAAGAGTTACCACTGAAGAGTCTGGGAAAAAGTATTAAATAATAATTATACCAGTTTGACTGCATTATAGGAGATGTACTTCCAGTAGGTCTCGTAAGGTAAAGCTTTACAGTCTAAGCAGAAAGATTTCAAAACCTCATAGGACATGCCTTATCTGCACCCCTTCTGCTACTGGAGTCCCATAAATCTTGAAGGCAGATGAGACTGCAGCTTTCCTGGGCACAGATGTTGCAGTCACATCTGCCTGAACTGGAAGCCCTGGTCCTTGCTACTTTCTGACTCCATAGCAGCATCTCAGTCAGGGTTTTTGGAAACACCAGTGCAGAGGGTAAGATGTTTCTGATCTCATTAGGTATACTAAAACTTTAACACAAACCACCTGCAGGTTATGATCCAAGTAAATGGCATAAAAGAGAAGGTTTTGAAGTAGAGATGCCCTTTCTTCCTTTTCTTTCCATCCTTCCTCATCTACATGACTCCAAAATAACAATTCAAATATTGAAATGTTTGATCAAATATTTCAAGTGTTGATCTAGCAGCCATGAAGAATGACCACTCATGTATGGATGTATCTCAAGGTCCTCAGACACAGCAGCATGCACATGCATATTAAACCAATTAATTCCAGGTGATTTCTACACATCACTCCAAGAAACTGAACCACCACCACCTCAGGTGTGCACATCCATGTAAACATTCTCCACTTTTGCTTGGGTTTTTTCAACTCACTCAAGATTCCCTCCCTAAACACCTATAGCAAGAAGATGTCCAACTGAATTTGCCCAGTTCAGGCTTCACAGTACAAGACAGACAAAACCAAGACCAGCAAAGGGGCCTCAAAGACAGTGAAGGGGCAGAGCACAACCCAGATATTCTGCAACTCCATCTCCAAAGGTCAGGTCTGCACCATGGAACAGGTTTGCAGGACTTTGTAGTAAGCTTCCTTCTCTCAGGCTTCACATCATAAAGCAGACAGCATTTTCAGTGCAGGATTATCTAATGTTTTATTACCTGGATGATGAACAAGTTGCAAAATGTTGTAGTTAGGTGGGAAGGGAAGCAAGTGTTGAGTTAGAACTGAAAAACACAGGACTAAGTGAACACTGAATTGAATGCAAAAATTGAAAAATTAATTCAAATTTCTATCTGCAGGAGCATCATAAGCAAAAGATGGTGAGATTTATTCTATTCCTCACTGATACTAAGTTTGTACATTATGTTCAGGTCTGGGAACACAGATGCAGAAAACTGCAAAAAGCTCAGAAGCAGCAATCAGGAAAATTAAAGGGAAACAGGCTTGCTGAGTACAGAAAAAAAGATGAGCAGAGAAAGAGGGCACAGGCTTCAAAATAAGTTAACAGCAGTTACAAAAATGATGTTCACGTCCCACTACTGCAATATCCACAGCAGGGAAAAAAAGACAAGAAGCTTAACGGGTTAGGAAAAAAAAAACTAGAATAGTATTAGGAAAAATATGCTACCTCTAGGGATAGTTAAACAACGGATTAGGTTATGGAAGGGTTACACAGATCTTCCCCGATTGTTTTTAAGACTTGGTAAGATGAACATGTCAGAAACCATCTATACATATATGTCTGGCTTTACAATGAATGCTAGATGCTCACACATACAGTACAGGGCCTTAACACAAAGTGGATGACCTCCAGAGAGCTGCATTTTCTTTTCTAAACCTAAAGGCTGTATGAGTTTAGGCTCCTGCCAGGCAAATCAGCAGGTGACTTGACTGCTCCTTAGAGCTCCAAGCAGGCTTTTGACAACTCTTTTTTTTCTAAATAGCCAAGGCAGCCTGTGATTGACAATTTTCTATCACATCAAGCATGCTACCTTAAATATGAAGTACTCTGAATGGTCCACCAGGGAAATAAAGTCAAAGTACAGAGAAAGCAATGGCAACCAAGCCCAGGAATCCAGTCCCGAGAAGGAAAACAAAAGTGTCCAATTGGGAAAAAACAAACATCCCATTAGTACCTAGGAACACAGGTATTTTTGTTTCTAGCACCTACAATAAATAAGCCTTAATAAAACGGAGTATTTAATAAAGTAGTTAAGAGAAATAAGGGGGGGGAGGTTTGATGTGTCTGTGCGTATTTTCACAGCGGTATGAAAGGAAATGAGGTAGAGTCAGAGCTAATTCTCCTTATATAATTTCACATGGAATGATTAGTTCTGCCCCAACAGTAACAGCTTTCCAGAGGGTCCTACTTGTCGCTAAGATTGCATACAGATGCTCAAAGTGTAGCTTCCCTATTCTCCACTGACAACCAACTTAAGATGCCAATATCATATTCATTTTACTATCGAATGAAATTCACAGCATGAGGAGTAAAATAATGTCACAGCTACCATGAAACTGCAGTTGCATGTTGGGGGTTGTGACTTACACAAGTTTAATCATGAAACAGATTCCACAAGAAAAGCACACAAAGTGGCTTTCTGCTCCAGCAGTGTCCTCTGGTCATGAAGGATGGCTCAGAGCAGGATAAGCTGAGGTCTGACAACAAGAGGGCAAAGACAGAGAGGAGCATTCATGTCACATGCCCCTGCTGGTTTATTTTTAAAAGGTAGGGTTTCAATCATTATTGTGCTGAACATACCCCCCCTCTTAAGCCTGATTAGGGAAGACATTCCACATGCACAGGGATGCTGAAGGTGGTGGAATTCCTAAGTCACCTGAGTCACTTCTGGGTGAAATACCAATTACCAGCAATTCAGCTCAATGAATGTGTTCAGTGGTGAACATACCACACAGAAAATCCTAAAACTCTTTGCAAAAACTTGTAATAGTTATTAATACTTCTATAAAGCACTGTACTGTTTTGTATTTAATCCTTGAATAAAGCCTAGTAGAAAAGCCATATGCAATTCCAAAATTGCTACTGCAAGTTCCAGCTCAGCTACTACCATGCCTTTAAAAGAATGGTATTTTTTTAAAGGTTATATATAAATACACATTTTTCCAGGGAGAGACAGCCTACCTTAGGAAACTTAACTATCAATGCAAAACCTAAATGACTCCCTGACTCAGCATGCCAAATAGTATAGGAACTTAACACATGTCTATTTTGCATTTATTAGTACAATCATTTGCTTTACAAAAGACCTACATATTAAATACAAAGCATGCTATTAGTCTTAGGCACAAGAGCAACCAATTTTTTTATGCCTTGCCAGAAATAATTACTAATTAGTCCAGCACCACCCTAAAGTCATTTCCGAAAATCCTGCCTTTACATTTAAATTACAATCAAAAAGAAAACCAAGTTAATGATAACAAAGCGTATTTCTTATTAAAGCTTTCTTAAAGTTAGATCAGCACAAAACATACCCAGAAATTTACTCTATTAGCCTGCAATCCAATAGACAGAAAAGATGAATATCAAAAGTTTTGACTGGGAAATCAAGAAACACAGAAGTTGACCAAATACTGCAGGATTACTTATTCTGCAGTGTTATGATACAGCACATCCCCTATGTAAATCTTGGGAAGGGAGGAGGAGGCAAGAATATAAAAAGATGCAATATGTCCAACTACCTGTTGAATTTTTGGTTTGTGGAACATTTGTACATAAAGTAAATATCCAAGCAGAAAGATGATGCCAAGCATCAGATGAAATGAGGATCTGTGCTTCAATTAAAAGATTTTCATCTTTAAATTATGTCACTCAGTAAATAAACCACTCGGAGAACAGAAGCAAGATTTACATGGTCAGATAATCCAGAACAATGTCATTAATTCACAGTTCCAAGGCTTTTTTGGTTTTTTTTTTCATCCAAACCGATCTGCCTGGAAAGAATAAAAAAGGGAATTTTTATAAGTCCTACAGATGCAGCTATTTCCACCGTTCTTTCTCCCAAATATTCTGCCTCTACAGTCACATACCATCACTGCTTTAGCTAACAACTCCATTCCAGGTTCTCAGCATTCCCAAATATTTACTCTTACATGTATGCAACAAGGCTTGTGATATTCTGGAAGTTCATCTACATATTGGCTTTACAGCAGTTCTACTACATCTGTTTCATTAGGCTTTAGGAGGACACAACACAAATCTCAGTTCTCTGAAGAAGCTTCTCTGTCTTTTCAGATTTAAAAAAAAAAAAAATTACAGAGAGGTCTTCATCCTTTATTCCAACACACTTGACCACCGAGTTCTAGCAGGGTGAGTAATGCCCATCATGGAATATCAGCTCAGTAAACCATTCATGACAGAGAAGAAATAAAAATTGGCATCATAATTAATCTGTCCCCAACTGCTTAGGCATGAACTGAAGGGGTGCAGGGTCCTTCTTCCTCAATGACAGATTCTAGTAAGATCTATGAAAGAAATCTTGCATTCTGGAGGGTCTCTTATTGAGCCCACGATTACCACGAGATTCCTATAGTCAGAGGCATGGCCAAAGTAACCTTTTTAAGGACTACTGTCACACTTCTAAGAGGAAAAGATGCCCACAGTTTATATGGCAATATCCTGCCACTGAGCATCATTTACACAGACAACCTGTTGCACAAACAAGGCATCAGAATTTCCCAATACAATCCTGGAATAAAACTGGAAAACATCATGTAAAGCCACACTGGTTGCACTGTTGTACAGACACAACTTGTTAAGATGCTTTCAGACACAAAACTGATTAAACTCCTCTTTCCTTTTGAACCTAACAATGACTTTTTAACAACTTTTATAACAATTCAGCGAAATAAAGGTATGAGGATGATACTAAATCCACTTCCAACTGTAGCAGCAACAAGAAAACTTCTGCTAATCACATATGTATTAAATTTCACACATATGTTTGATTATATGTAGATCTACACACATGGAAATATCTAAAGTTGCTTATACAGCACTTACTTTGGGATTTATGCATCTCAAGTGTTTCTGTTCTTTCTGTATCTCTGCTCTAAAAATTCAGAGGGAAAAAAACCACACTTCACACCTGGCCCTTGCCTTCTTTCCTCCAAGTTCTGCATTTCATCATTAATTTTACTTATTTCATTGTTAATTTTAGACATTCCTTCAGCTCTCATTTGGACATCAAAGAGCTACTCATACCCAAAATACTCCCAATCTGAAATACTGGCTTCCCTACTTGTCCTTTATAACTTGAAAAGATCTTTGATTTCTTGCCTACAGGAAATACTGTGGATCAAAAATAAAACATATATATGCTCCCATATATACATAT
Source organism: Calypte anna (assembly GCF_003957555.1). Taxonomy (NCBI): domain Eukaryota; kingdom Metazoa; phylum Chordata; class Aves; order Apodiformes; family Trochilidae; genus Calypte; species Calypte anna. Next base: position 3,734,073 of record NC_044253.1, on the reverse strand, counting down.
ATCTGGGGTCCAGGATTTAGGATAATAGGCTGTTTGGAGAGCTGGTTTTCAGATTTAAATTTCATTTCTGTGCCTGGTGCTTCACACGTTTATTTTTACTTTCACATCTGAAGTGCAGCAATATGGCTAGCTAAGGTGTACATTTAAGACATACTTTGATATGTATCTGTTCAGAAGTGAAATTCACACTGGAGTTATGTGTCCTTACAGCACTAAGGCACCACTTCACCGCTGCTAACTGCACCACTCACAGATGGCTGGAGGCAGGGGGAAGGCAGGTTCTCTGGAGCCCCTCGTTAACAATTCTGCCAACAAAGATTAAGGTGATTTTCCTGCATTACAAACTTGCTAGAGAACGTTTCTCACAAAGAAATAGAAAAAAAAACTCCTAACAGCCAAGGTATTTCTAAAATGTCTGCTGCGTGTGTTCCTAACAACCTTGCATATATATATATTTAGTTTCTTCCCCAACTTCTCATGTTTTTAAATTAGCAATATTTCTAAGTTATGCACCAAGTCCCAGGCAATGAGATGCTCTGTTAAAGTTAGCAACACATCCACCTTGGTAATACAGTGGCTTGCATCTCAAGGAGTAGTACACAGAAACCCTAAAATACAGCAGTTAATATTAAAGTCCCATTATTTAAAACAGCAGCAGTGTAAATCTAACCTTGGTATTTTCTCTGTGTATTTCCTTACACAAGAACACAATTCTGTCCATACAGGAGGTAGCTTCATATGTTACATGTGCTGCTTCTGAGCACAGTGTTTAGGCTCCAATTTATGCAGAAACAGCAACTCTTTAACCAAGTTATTTAAGACCTCAAGTCTTTGGACAAGACTTCCTCTTTGCAACTCAAAAAGCAGATACAAAAGAATATTCAACATTAAGTATCTGCTCATCAACTGCTGCAGAAGTGTCTTATCTCAATGGCTCTCCCAACCAGAACTATATAGTTCTGCACTGAACAAACATATTTTGACTTTCCACAGCCAAACAATGCAGTATATAAATCTTTGTTCCCTTTTAGTAAAAATAACTACCTAGAACTTCTAACCAGAATGTTCATCAGGGACAGAAATTAGCAGATATCCATAGTGCTAATTGGGTCAGAGGCCTAAAAGTTTCAAAACCTGGGGATCTTCTTGGAGCTCTGGGTAAGAGCAAACACTGCAGTTGTAGGGTAGAGAAAACATTTTATAAAAAGCTAAACTAGGAACTTTTTTGTTTTCATACTCTCAAATTTTATTGAGCAGAAATGTGTGAGGATAGTTTATTACTTTCACCGGCCACTCTAAAATGGGCCTCCAGCCAAACAGGTCTTTAAAATATGTCTATATTTTAGTTTTAAAACAACATTTAGGAAGTTATATAACTTTCACATTACCATCTAAGTGACTTAGCAGCACCAGTGACACGTTTCAGCTGTAAAGCAGGCACTTTGCAAGCTATAGGCATGACTTTCTCAACAGTACCAGTTGGACTCAGTACTGACTGTAAGGCAGCAGGGAGATCCACAATGGTGAAGTCACAGGTGTTTGACCCATGGCAATTCCTAAAAGACTGAAATTCAGAAGATGTTTGCTGGAATCACGTTAGTGGTACGTGTGCCAAACACTTTCCCTCATTCAGGCTAAATTGTGAGACAAGACCACCAAGTGCTGTTCTTGCCTTCACAGGGCTTTACTGCCCTACTCCAAGCAGCAGTTCTGACAATAGCACAGCATCAGAACTCAAAATTCTTTATTTATCAAAGGAAAGAATTTTGTATCATGTTTGTAAAGCACCAACACCTTGACCTGGGCAGTAGGTTCACTTTCCAGGTTTTACCACGCCTGCTTCAACAGCCAGCAAATGATGAGACTGGGAAACCATTCAGGAACTTTGTCAAAATGGTATTTCACACTAATGAGAATGATCCTCACCTTTTTAAACACAGTAGGTTTATAAAAAAAAAAGAGCACTGTATTTATAAACACCCTGTCCTTAACTGATGTATGCAATCTGGATTAATAGCACTCAGACTTATGTCAGAAAGCATTCCACCAATGTATTTTACTACACCTGGACTTCCAAGAGGGAAAAAAATAATGAAGCAAGAATACCACTCTACATTAGGTCATGAAAGCTCCAATTAAAATTCAATACTGTACTTTGTATGGAGGCTTTTTACATGAACACCCTGTCATGCTTAAGATTTAAGGTTAACCAGGTTAATAGAGTCCAATAAAACAGCTCTATTTAATTTGCCAAACCATCATTTTAAGCCACGCTACAATCTGCTACTTATCTTTACCTGACTGTTGGGCTAAACTCTGAATCCTGGTAATGCACACCCACTTGTCAACCAGAAAATCCTACCATAAAGTAAGCTTCAAACTCTTTCCCCTGCTTCTCAAAAAAAGTGCATGCATTTGCACCTCCAACAGCTCCTTTCCTCCAGTCTGCTACTCCAATCATCACACAGCCATGTGTTAAAAGATCTGTGCAGACCTGCCAAGTCTCATTCATCCCAGATACTTTCCCAAAGTTGGGATCCCTTCGCACAGTGTACACTGAAGCAGCTCCTCTGCTACCAAGTGTTCCACCACTTGGCATTTTTAAGCTTGTAATAATAATAATAATAATAATAATAATGACACCTAACCTCTGGGTGGTTTGCAAGCTCAAGTATTTTTTTTTTTTTCGGGTTTTTGTTCTCCTTGTTTTCTACAGCATGACACTAAGCCACCAAACAGGTTTCAAGTTTTCCTGATGGTCCCACCAGCAGAACTCTTTTCTCCACATTAAGGCTTTAATTCCACAATTAGTGCCATTTGGAATGAAACCGGGCTCGTGTTGTACAGCTCACTTCATAACCACTCGCAAAAGAGCCGTCCCTGCCCCGCACAGCCTGTGTTTGAGGGGAAAACAAACAAATAAATGAAGACTGCCTCTAGAAAACAAACTCCCCTCACTGCCCCAGACGGATTTTAAATGCTTGAAGGACTGAGGGAGCTACGGAGGGTGTCTGAGGCCTGGCAGGGCAGCCACCTGCCCCGAGCCGGGCCCGGCCAGGCCGTTCTGCCCTCCACGGGCCCTGCAGCTTCGCGTCCCCGGAGGAGGACACCGGGGAAAGATGCCGGAGGGGCCCGGTAAGGCCCTGCCTGGCCCCAGCAGCGGCTCCGCGGGGGCTGAAGCGCGGGCAAGCCACGTTCGGGCTCCCGAGGAGGCGAAGCGGCAGCCCATGCCTGCCGCCTCCACGAATGGCCCCTTCCCGCCGGTCACCTCCCCTCCAGCCTCCTCGGAGGCCTCCGCCAAGGCCGCGGAGCCATCTTAGTGGGGGGAGCCGGGGCTCCGGCCCTCCCAGTCAGCGCCTCCGCGCCGCAGGTGCCGGGGAGCGGCGTCAGGCGGAGCGCGCAAACCCGCGTCCGGCGGCGCCGAGCCCGGCTCCCCTCGGCTCCCTCCCACACCGAGCGGGGCTCCCCGGGCCGGGTCCTCCTCCCTTCCCCCCTCCCTCCTCTTCTCTCCTCCTGCCTGCAGAGCTCCGGTCACCCCCGGCCCTCATCCCCGGCCCTCCTCGCCCGAGCGCCCGCCCCGCCGCTCAGCGCTGACCCCTTCCCTCCCTCCTGGCTGGCTCGGGCGGCCCCGCTCCTTACCCCACCCAGAGGGAGCTCACCTCCTCCTCCTCCTCCTCACTCCCGCCTGGAGACCGTCGGCACCGACGCGCCGGCGTCCCGGCCCGCCCCTCCCTCCCCTCGGCGCGCAGCAGAGCCAACCTCCCCCAGCCGCCAGCCGGGCCCCCTCCTTCCTCCGCCCGCGGCCCAGGGACGGGCCCCGCTGCCGACCGACAGCTCGCTCGCTCGCCCCCCGGGCCCGGCGCCGCCCGTCGGAACCACCAAACCCATGGGGCGAAGGGTCCCGGTTTGCCCGGCGCCGCTTGGGCAGCGCCTGAGGTGGGGGAAGAACCCCGGTAACCCAGGAGAGGCCTCTCCGCTGGGCCTGAGGGAAGCTCGGCCGCCGGCCGGGCCCGGCTTCTGGGCCGCGGAGTAAGGAGGAAACCGAAGGGAAGAGAAAGGAAGGGTGAAAAAGCAACAAAACTGTTTGCTGCTGGGGCTGCAAAGCAATCAAGGAAGCCGCTAGAAAGAGTTTGGGGAGTGGTGATGGGTGGGGGGAATAAATAACAAGGAACTGTGCACCAGGTGGGCTCCAAAAATAAATAAATAAATAGAAAGGTGTCCTTCTCAGAGGAGCAGACGAAATGAGAGAAAATAGAGCTGCTATCAGTGGTACATGAGTGGGAGGTGTGTGGTTTTTTTCCCTGATAAACCAAACCTTTTCAGGTGGTATAACTCAGGGCAGGTGTTGCCATCACTGCCTGGTTTTTCAGCCCTCTGCTTTGGCCAGGGTGACAAACTTTTCCAGGAAAACTTTTCAGAGGAGACATGTTTGTCACACTGACTCAGCTTAGTGTAGTGTTATCTTTGGTATGTAATTTTATTTTTTTCTTTAGTGCAAAGTGAAGATGAGTAATATCTAATGGAGTGGTAAAGTAAAATGAGTACAGCTGTGAGAAGCATCAAGAACAGTAACCTGAGGAATTATGTATTTTTTCCTACCCTGGCTAATCGGTGATTATGAAAGAGTTGAGGAGAAGGCTGATTTGCATGAGAAATACCCTTAGGATAATGCAGCATTTTGTTTCACAATTTTCAAAGTTCAAGAAGATTAGCAAAGTTGTTTTCCAATACTTTTCCAGCCTCCTGCCCCTGTGAATGCCTCATACTATCAAGCAATGGAAAAGCCAGAATGTCACAAGGCAGAAAGTCCTTCCTGTTCTGATTTCTTTTTTAACTGGAATTAAAACCTGGAAGTTTTTTAGTACTTACCACTCACATTGCAATAATTTTATGAATACAAGATATCTGTCTTTCAGTTGTTGTCAGACAGGGAGAGAGATGAGGAGACCCTCAGTCCAGCTGAATAATTCACCCCCAGCATGTGCTGGAACGCAGACAAACAGGATGTTTTATCCCCAATTTATGGATAAAAAAATTGAGGCAAGGAAGTGGAGGCATTCATTTTTCAAGCGTAGAAGTGCTCATTTGTAAGCAGGCAATTTAGGCTTGAACTCTTTTTTTTTTTTTTCCCTTTTTTTTGAGGAAAAGGACCATGTATATACAGTTCCCATTGAAACTACACTTGAGGCACCCAAGCAGAAAGACTTTGGCCATACCCTTTTGGGGTCCTGCAGCCCTAATCCCATGTTCTAATTGGCCAGTAATCTGTGGACAGATATTGTAACAGTTCCTTTAGAATATTTTTCTACTTCTCACTCATTTGCATACTAATGGCATAAAAATAGGCACTTCCTGCCAGTAATTAGTTTGAGCCCAGAATTTAAAGAAAGAAAAAGACCACAGCATTATGGTAGACGGATGGTACTGAGGAAGCTGCAAAAAAGAGTCACTTCTCTGGAGCTCAGAAAGTGCCTTTAATTTAGAATTCAAGGCTGTCAACTCTGTTACCTCTGTGTGACAGGGATTAACTGTTTGCTTGGCCTAATAACTTTGCCTCTAATGGGGCCCTCCAACTTTTTTCATGGCAAATCACTCTATCTGTCCTGCACCCACTCTCCACTCTCTAAAGGTTTTTCTTTTTTTGCCTTTTTCCCAGAAAGAAGAATGCTAGAGGCAAAGTCTGCATCGTGAGCATAGTTCCTTGGCTTAAAGCAGCACGGAGTCTACTCCAAGGTTCTTCACCTAATGAGACACTTTGCCACTCCTAACCACATCAAGCCCTACAAAGCTCTAGGTTTAAATGTCCTCCTAAGAGCTTTGGGTGTGTATCTGACTTCTCAGGTGCAGGTCATAGGCTTGAGTGCTAACCAAGTTGCTAATAGCTAGAAATCTTCACATGGTAAGAGAAAATAGGTAGCTTTTGTTTAACATACCAGCTTTTTCAGTCACATATGAAGAGTTTTCTGCATTATAGAAATGTGTCCTTTGCTACTCTACTGCTGGTGTCCATGGGAAGGTGAAACACGGAAGCCTGGAGTTACCCATCCAGCCCTGTAGAATGTAACTTCATTGAGACAGAGAAATTTATTTTTTGCCACTGTCATTCCCCTAACGTCTTTGGAGATAAATACTATGAATTACATTCTCCAGGGCTATTGAACTGATACCTTCAGCAAGGAACTAAATTCAGTAACTCCTCCCAAGGTATTACTTAGAAGAAATTCCAGCAATTACTGTTTGCTGCCTGCAATCGGACAATCCTGATCTCCAGCAATGCAATCTAAAAGCTCATGAGATGAAACTACAGTTAATTATATACCTTCAGCTTATTTACCTATTCCAATAGCACAGTAATTACTGATCTATTAACCACTCTCATACGTGGGCTGTAACTTTTAGTTTCTCTAGAGCCACTGCTCTCAAACCATGCAATAGACCCCACAGATGAGATCCATACTCCTGAAAGTTGAGACCTGCAGCAGAGATTTGATCCATGTAATGGAATCCAGAACAAGAGAACTCCACTAGGAAAGTCTTTTTCACCTTTCTCACACCTTTCCATTGCCCTTTCCCTCTATCCATCCCACTTTGTTGCTAAACTTCATGTCAAGCATGTATGGAACTCCACGTTGCTTTGTGCTGAACTTTGAAGTGAAATTGCGTCGCCTTTTTTTTTATTTTTAAATGCAAACCTCATGAAACTTCTATCCAGCAGAGCTGTATCACCAGAAAGTATTTTTCCTGAAAACTTTGAGACTTTAGCTTATCAAAGCACAGATCCTTAAGATGGTTGGGTCTATTCCATTAGTAGTTTTATAAAGTGTGCGGGCTGGGTAAACAACAGTGACAGCTTGGGGAAGTGTATGCACCTGTTTATTAAAAAGATGTTAACAAGGGCAAATCTAAAATAAGAACATGTACCACAACCCAATTTTCAGCAAATTTTTATGCATGCCTACACTTAAGGTTACCAATGTTATTGGCAATTTCTCTCTCTCTGTTTTTTCTCTCTCAGAAGTACACGGCAACTGATGAGCATGGAGCATCTGTGGCAAGGGAAAAAAACACCATCTTCAAATTTTAAGGAGCAAACATGACCCTTTCTGTTTCTGCTGCTTCCCACCCACATTTAGTTAGTGTGAGAGAAGGAAAAAAAAAAAAAAAAAGGAAAAAATATAAATTTCTTTGCCTGGAAGTATCGAAGAAGGTATTGTTTTCTCAACCACAAGCAAGGACTTTCATCACTGGTTTTGCTCTACATCATAAATGACAGCAAGTTTTTTATATTTTACTTGTAAAACTTAGAAGAGGTCACATTTCTAAAAGTCTTTCTGCAGAATCGAGTCCTCTGTTTGGATGTATGCAAATTCTACAGCACTTATGCAACTTGTAATTTGCAGATAGGTATAAGCATATGCAAAATGGAGATTAAATGTGTGTATGCAAGTTTGCAAAATTAATCAACCAAGAATGTACAAAAACTGCGAATGCTTAGTTGAAATTTTGCTCTAAAAGTATTTATAAATTAGCCTTCTACAGCACCTTTCACACAAGGATACTAAATACACTTTGTTTTTTAAAATAATTAATTATTTATAGGATAAGATAATATTACTCCCCCCCAGAATGGTATTTTAAAAATATATCTTGATCTTACGAGGACCTGTCAGTACTTACGCCTATTCACAATTGCTGTAGTGGAGCTTTTTATGGGTATAAAACACTGCCAGACTGGAGCCCCTCCAGGATTAGATCTTAATCCCCAAAGATACATAAGTGCTACCATCTCCTTTTTGCAGATTGAAAACTGGAAAATGCGTGGGTAAATGCGTGCAAGCTTACACATAAGGTTAATAACAGAGTAAAGAACCAAAATTTATGCTCCAAACTTGTGAAGTGCATTGAAGGGACTGTTACTATCACTATCTGTTACTATCATGGAGTCTCCTTCATGGCAGTAGCTGATGTGAATGTTATTGAAAACAAATCAAAGTTTCAGCATCCAGCTGATGAGCCATAGTGCACATCCCCCAAACACATTTGATTACTCCTGTTATCATGAAGCAAAGAGTCTTTGGATGGTTCTCACAATACAGGAAAAAAGAGAGAAAGAAAACAAAACCCCACAGTGTTTTACTTCAATATACCTTTTACTAGTGCTGGGTACAATAGGATGTGGTTATTTTAGTAACATTAAAAATATCTACTATCTTCCTCCCATGCTAGGTAGAACAGTCTGAAGTATTTTTGCTTTGTAATTTTCTCAAACGAAGAATTCTGATTTAACCAAACCTCTTCAGAAGGAAGCTGGCTGATATTATCTTACTTCCCTCTTTTCTTATTGTGGAATTGTTGAGAGAATGCCAGCTGTTGCAACTTGTCATCACAACTTTCTACTCCATAATATTGCTCATTGTAGACAATAAATATTAACCAAAAGACTATGTAAAAACTGACCAGTCCAGTGTGCAGAACTGGAGTGCACAGGTAATAACACTATGACAATTCAAAGCTAAGTTTGCATTTGTTACTTAATTGCACAGGCATCTGTGTGCATGAGCACAAATCACACCTTCTTAAAAACAGTTCTTTATTTATAGTCTTGATGATATTTATTCAGCAGAATTTTTAAAGGTTGTGGGTTTTTTATTTATTTATTTCTCAGCTATTAAACTCTATGAGCAAATGAACATCCCTGCTTCTCTCTCAGGCATGTGCTAATGTATGGCTGATTTCTCTCTGGGGGGCACTTGGATTCGGGGTTTCAGAGGGGACCCTTTCAGTATTCCTAATGACATTTTTGGCTACAAAGCCTGGCACAGCTTTTCTGGACTTGTTGTGCACTCTTGACACCAAAGAAATGTAGCCTAAAGGGCTGTAGTGAAAGAATTCCTATCACTGCTTTCCACTGCTCAGAAAGGCAAAGGTGTAAGTACACCCAAACCAAAATAAATTCAAGCTCTATGAGCAGATTAACAAAGCTGTTTGCTGTTACAGACAAAGGTTGCAGGGGAAAAAAAAATGTAGAGGAAATGGGCTGTATTACTGTGAGTTGGCACAGAAACTAAATACCAGGCTGCAATTTCTGTATAGTAATTGTTCACGAAGCATTCTTTGGGTTTTGATAGTGACTCATTGTGTTCTTTGTGACCTTTGATGTACAGGATGGGCTGCTAGAAGACAAAGGAAGCCACAGTAAGAATATAAAATTTTATTAATTTAAGATTTTGTTGATTTGTTTGTTTTTGTTTGGGTTTTTTTATTGCTCACTGATTGGAGGTATCTCTGGAAAAGACTAGGAGAGGCATTTACCTTGAGCCCTCCTGGGGTTTGCCATCTCTCCCAGGCTTTTGCAGTTGAAAAAAACAGTACTGTTTTAGCTGAAAAAAATAGCTTTGGTTTTAAAAAGGAAATTTCTTAAACAATTGGTTGCTGACGTTGATTACTGAGTTCTGAAAAATAAGATAACTGATGGAAATATTATTGTGTTAGTAGCCCAGGTAATGAGCAGTGATAGGCCCTGCACCGTGGAAAAACTTATCAAAAAGATATTCTTCTGAGTGAATTATTTTACATTTAAAGAAAATTATGGAAAAAGCCTTCCAGAGAGTCATCAGAGTTGACACAACAGCCTTCAGTGCCGTTAAGTTCCATTATGTAAATCCATGGTGAGGTAAGCCAGACACTGTCAAGTTTGATACGCCCCAAATTTGACCTAATTAGCCATTTGGTTGTTACTTTTTCAAACCTTGTGCAACTCAGCTGGGTTCAGGATATAGATGCTAATTGAACACATAACCTACAGGTGCTAAGGAATTCTTACCAAAGAAGGTCTATTCTATTAGAAATGCAAGTCAAAGCCCAGGGTCATCGGCTCAGATAGTGGGGATGGGAAGAGAAATCCCATCTACAGCTCTTTTCACATCACCGTTTTGTTTCCAGGAGCAAAATTCAAATCCAGAATAAATCAATGCAATCTAATAGATGTTTGCCAACTGCAGCTGCTCTGGCTTCAGTCGGTTGAGCGGGGAAAGAACATTTCCTTAAGCTTTTAAAAAGCTGAGACTACATAATACGACGCCTGAAGTGGTTTACCCTGCCCCCCAGTAACAAACATACTCCTGTGCAAATCACAGTTGAAATTTTGTCCTGTTCACAGACCCTCCAGCCACCATCCAGCCTGCTCCTTTGTAAGTGACTGCTGCTGCCTGTCTTGCTCTAGGTTTGCCTTTCACATTTGCCATCTCTGTCCGTGTGTCCCCAGCCTAAGATCATCTCTCTACACTCAGATCTTCTTTCTACCCACTTCCCACCCAGGAACACAATAGCCTTTTGTCATGACTACACCTTGGGTCAGATACCTTCGTGTAAACCCACTATCTCCTCTGCTGCTTCCCTGCACTCCCCTAAACCAAAACGAAACGAGATAAAAAGAGCTGCAGAGCCTTTGAGTTTCCTGGCTTTTATCTCTTTATACCAAAGCCTTTGTGTTAATTTTGCGTGGCTATTTTTACATGAGGAATAATATCCTGAATTACTGCTATCATGTGCACTTAAGAATCCCACCTCACCATCCTCAAGTCATCTGGCAACCTGATAGTGTTTCCTGCTCCTTCCCTTACATCAGCACTGCAGAGAGCCTTGCTAAAAAGTTTCACATCTGAAAAAGCAGATGATTTGGCAACACCTTCCTATAGATATTTCTTTTTCTTTTTTTTTTTTTTTTAAAAAAATGTGCCTGTCTTTGAGTAAAACTTTTCTTTCCAACTGTTTTTTTTTTTGTCAGCTTGCCAGCTCAACTTCTAGTATTGTTCTGTGGAGATTGCTGTAAGGAAAAATGAGAGAGAAAGGTAGAGAACTGGGGGAAAGGGAAGGAGGGTTCAGAGGGCATTTAAAGCCTGGGGAGCCTAGCATGGGAAGGGAGATAGGCTTAGGAAACAGGGAATAAAATGGTGGAATGAGAGATAAAACAAGAACATAAAGGATAAGGGATTAGGGAGATAAGGAGTTCAAGAGATGAAATGTGAATAAAGAAAAACAAGAAAAATAAGGATGAAAGGAAAGAAGCGACAGGAGTAGACGTAAACAATTAACTAAGAAAATATTCTGTTTATTTTAGTGAAAGCAAATTAGAGTATCTTTATTATTCTCTGGTTTACTAGTTCAGAGGAATTTTTCAAACTAAGAGCTGACATTTGGATAGTATTACTGAACAATGATAAATATAAGCCTTCCAGTTGTTGAATTAACCAAATCTGAATTTGGTTAATTAAGACGTCATTCCAGCAACTGAAACTTGGATAAGGAAACAAAGCAATAAAAAGATATCAACAGCTGAAATGCAAAATGCAGATCTGGAAGAACTCCTCACAATATTCACTGTTACATCCATTGGCTCAGTGATAACCACTTCAGTACAGAGGCACCAACTCACTGACTCTGCTGCAGATAAATAGAAAGCTGAGAAGTACAAAACTACTTGAAATCAGTTCTGGGTTTAAGCTTCAGCATTGCCCAGTGACCAGCAGAAAATTTGCTCATGATTTGTCTGGAAAAATATTTCACAGGACTTTTTTTCCCCATCTGGGTATTTATAAAGTGTAATCAAGTCTCAGCCCCTGCCTGATTTGCCTGAGCTGTTCATGTTGGTCACCTAATGTGGTGAAACCTAGAAAATATTGCTTGTTTTCCCTGATTGTCTGAACATCTATCATTAGGAAGCTGAAATTTAGTCACACCCACATTCATTTTTATCATTTGCTTTTTCAGAAAGGCTACATATACCTACTAGTCTAATAGGATCAAAAAACCTCAAACTTTTTGTCATTATTTTCTGTGCTTGACTTCAATAGCAACACACCAAATAAATCAGTAACAAGCTCAGCCATCATCCCTCTCTTTCCAGTAGCCTTAAACTTCCATAGCAGTTCACATCTATAGGGAAAATATTCCTTGAGGTCAGTTACTTGGCATATAAACCTAGAGTCTGCATATCCAGGAAAGAAAGTCCTATAATTTGCTAGTTAACAGAAATATAATTATTTTACTTTTTATGTATTTTGGCAAGCAGTCATTATGCCCCTGTGTTTCAAGTTGTTCCTTCCTTAATCTCCTTAATGCTTTTCCTGGCTTGACTGTGTCTCCATCTCCCTCCCCAACAAGCATCAGAAATGTTGGTCTACAGAGGGGAGCCCTGGAACCCTTGCAGCATCCTGGACATGGGATACATCTTTTACATCAATAGCATGAACAAACTTAAATTTGCATCTCAGGAAGCTGGGAGGTTTAACTTTCCATATGGGGAGCCCTCTCTGTGCTCATATTACAAACTCTTTCCTTTATATTATGCAGAAAGACATTTTGGAACCTCATGCATCTTCTCAAGATGCCCTGAGATACAGAGCCAGAACTAACGGGGTAATTTTCTGCTCCACCAAGTGCAGGTCATCAGCAGTCAGTGGTAAAATAATTGTTTTACTGTCTACCATTTCTGATTTCTTTTTGGCAGGCTAAGTTAAACATAAGATGTCCTTCCCATGCTGCAGACACACAGAGCTCCACAGGCCTCTGAGCAGGTCTCAGACTGTCATGAAGGTTTTTGAAGATACAATCAAGGTATTACACATCCTATTTCCTCATATTTGATGGGACAGTCCTCTATAGAATTTTTTCCCTCCAGCTCACCCACTGAGAAGAAGAGGAAATAAAGTCTCTAAATGAGGACTGGTCCCAGTTCTGGTGTCATCCAGTCCTTTTAATTCTGTCAGAAGAAGAGAAATCTTAGGAGTGAAATAGCTCATTTCAGTACAGAGCATGAGTTAGTCCCTGGAAAACTGGATTTTCTTAAAAGCAGAAAAAAAACCAAACCATACTAAAACAACCCTAGAACACCACTTGGATCCAAATCCCTGAACCCAAACTGAGCAGCCTAAAACACCTAAGTGTAGTAAGCAGTCAGATATCTGCAGAAGGACCCAAGCCCTAGGTCCTCTGCTGAATTATTTCAGGTGTTACAATGAGAAACCACCAGTAACAAACAGCACTTTATACATCCTAAATTACATTCTGTAAAGTCTCAGCCTGCCAAATGCCTGAATGAAAAAGGATGTGAAAGATGGGCTCGCCTTCATTCTAATTCAACCCAGATTCTGGGATTATCTGTTAAAAATAGGACGTTTTCTATTCTCTAATAATAATAATTTTCCATAGACAGCTGTTGATATGCCCATAGGTTCACAATAGTTCTTTTTGCAGTGGATTGTAATAACAATTTCTTCAACTATGTCTTTCAATTCAGAGCTGTACAAGCTATTCACAGTGAACACTTTAATCAGTGAATTTCAGCTTTTATTCTGCCTGTAGATTGTTATAAACGTTGCAAGCAGACATTTGATATAAATAAACTTTGCTCTGCCAGTTTCTTCACAACATGTTTTTGCTGCGGGGCTTCAATATTAATTATTACCATCACACAACTGGTCACTTTGGTTGACCAGTGTTGTTTGTTCTGAGAAAGAAGCAGTAACCAAGAGGAAATCCACCTTCTTGAGCCGTGATGGTCTGGTGGACTAGGTGTGTGCAGTTAAGAGAAGCAAAGTCACAAGGCTAAAGAGGTTTTTTTTCAAACTATTTTAATATTTCCTTTCCATGTCATTGAGCTGTGATGGTCCAATGGATAAGGTGTGTGCAGTAAAGTTAGGAGGAGCAAGATCACAAGGCTAAAGAGGTTTTTCAGACTATTTTAATATTTCCTTTCCAGTTCCCTTGACTCAGACCTTGCTTGTAACATTGCTGGGAGAACAAAGAGGCCACTTGAACATTATAGGCTGAGGTCAAATTGAAAATTAATGATCTCTTATCACATTCAGACAAAGCTCCAGCTGCAAAGGGTGGGGTTGGGTGCTTTTCTGGTTTATTTAATTGCCACTGAATCAGGGCTCTGAACAGGGCTTGCCTAGTCAGAGCTGCAAAAGATGAGCTCACATGCCATTTTCCAAGTCCTTTAGCTGTGCCGGCGCCAGAGCCTGGCCTGGCAATCCTTCCCATGGCTGGTACCTTCGGTGAGAGCAAACGGAGTGCAAGTTTAATATCTTAATGAAACAAATGTCAGGCATTTGTTTTACATGAATAAAACATCTTTGGCATAAACCTCGGCGAAAAACAAATTCCAAAAAGGTTGTAAATCAGAATTCAGCTTTCAGTGCGCTTAAAATGTGTGTGTGAAAAATTATGCTGGAGAGCCAGCTCCATCTAAACTGAATCGTTTGGCAATGTCCTGTCAGCACAGGAGAAAATGGATGTAATGTGCACATATGCACAAGGAGTGACTCAGAATGATGTACAAGTGTTACTGTATCTAGTCCAACAGAAATACCTGGAAGTCAGGAAATAAGGCTCCACAGTTCAGCAGATTTGTCTGAGGAGAGATGTTCTGGGTTTGAAACTCTGTTTTTTTCCCCAGAGTGCCATGAAGATGTCTCATGCAAACAAATACAGTCTGGGTCAGCTGATATCTCTGGGAGTATTGCACAAACTCTAGTTCTATTTGGTATTCATAGGGTAAGAATTTCAGGAAAAAACCATGACCACTCACAGCTGAAGGACTGAGTAATAGATTGATATCTGTCTAGTGCAAGACCTGTAGCCTAAACCCACCCTCATTATTGGATGTAGGTCCAGGCATTTCCTTAAGTAGTCATGATAGTTTAACTGCCTATGAATATTCATATAAATAAGTTTTGTTTGTAAGAAGGCCAGCAATCTCAAATACTTGTACCCATCTGTATTCAAGAGGAGAAATCATCTGAAGTCTCAGGTTTCCTGTTTATAAGAGTTTGGACTGCCCAGACAAAACACAGCAGCAGAAACAATAGCACAGGGTCTGGATAACTCCTACAGCACCTCTGAGACTGGGTTGTCCTAGCTAAAGGTGACATCACTCCAGCATAGTGGTGGAGCTGGAGACTTCAAAATTATCTGGTATGTATTTTTAAAGTCAGTGATCAAATGAATAACCATAGAATCACAGAACAGTTTGAATTGAAGAGGCCCTTTAAAGCTCCTCTGGTCCACCCCCCCTGCAATGAGCAGGGACATTGTCAATTCAGTCAGATTGCCCAGAGCCCCCTCCAACTCTGAACTTAAATGTTTCCAGGGATGGGGCATCTACCACCTTTTCTGGACAACCTGTTCCAGTGTCTCACCACAAAAAATTCCTTCCTTTTATCTAGTCTGAATCTCCCTTAAGTTTAAAAGAACATCCCCTTATCCTACAAAGCCCATCCCCATCTTTCTTCTAGGCCCCCTTCAAGTACTCAAAGGCCACACCTTTACCCATTCCCATCACCATACTCTATTTTACTGGTAATCCACACAAACTGAGAACACAGCCTTGGGTCAGCTACTGTTAGGTTACCTGTCCTCAGGGTGATTTCCCTGTGGAAACCTTCCAGAAAAGAAGAACATCTTTTCCCAAAGATTCCCTCAGCTCCTTGCGTTCATTTGCTGGAAAGAAGTCCAACTCTGTCAGGTGACTGAGGTTTCTTGGAAAACTCTGAGGAGAAGGCTTGTAATGAGTAGACACAAAAAATGCTCTTCTTGCCAGAAGAGCAGATCAGATGTAGCTCTCTTGGTCACCATGGTGAAGTGGGAATCCAGCTCAAATAGAGCAGACTGTCTCCCGCTCACCAAACTGTGATGCTCCACTCCATCCTCCTGAAGGGCATCTGTGAGACAGCACTGAGCACCACTCAAGAGCTTTTATGTAGTAGGTCACAGTGCTGACAAATATTTTCCATTTTTTCTGAAGTGCCCCTCATCCCTTTATCCCTGAGTTTCCCATGTTCTGCCCTGCTGCTACCCCAGCGTAAACAGTGCGGGTTCATACAGGAACCACTCTCCCTCTCTCCAAAATGGTATTGCTGGGGATCTGAGGGTGACTAATCTCTTCTGTTTATAGTCTGCTAGCTGTTTGAGTCCTAACATAATTTAGATGACAAGGTTCAGGAGACAAGAGAATTACATGTTGCCAAGCTACTAAGGAAAACAACAAAAAGCCAAAAAACAAAACAAAAAAAAGAGGACTTTCCATGAGGTGTTTGGTAATTTCCCTCACTGCCTGTACCATCACAGCCCGTTGTTCTGCCCTGCTCATCCCTCTGTGCTTACAAGGAACTCCAAACATATTCACCTGACTCATCTGAGGCCTGAGAGCAATTTCCGAGATGCCCACGAGAAGATAAAGAAGAGGAAGGAAACAGTGCTTTTTATTTAATGGTGCTTTGGACTGAGTAGCCTTTAAACAACTGTGTTGGTATGGGAGATTTCCTACAGAAACTCCCACTTGGGTGTCTAGTCCCATCTCCATAGCTGTAGCATATCTATATATAAATAGAAATATATATAAAAGCTGTATGCTTGCTAATTTCCTTCATACCTTTACAGTCAGCACTCAAAATACCTTAAAAAAATCCCTTTGCAATTATATACCTTTTATTTCTGTCTGTATTTGAGCCCATTAAATAAATCAGAGAAGACACACAGCTCTAGAAGTCCTTTTAACTACAAGATAGGTATAAGGCATAAAATGGTTGTCTGTCTATAAACCAAAGCTGAAAAAGTTAGACCAGAAATGAGGTGTAAATTTTTAGCACTGCACATAATTTAGCTGTTCAAACGATTTAGCATTTGGATACTACACATGGGATGTGGGATAATTTTTGTCACTTGAAGTCTTTGAAATTGGAAAACTTCCTAGAAGATGTGTTCTAGCTCAGCCACAAGTGACTGAGCTGCAGACTCAATGACTCAAAGTCAAGGTAGATGGGTAAATGTCTGTGATCTGCCTCACACAAGGTAGTAGACAGGAGAACCTTGATGGCCTTGAAATCTAGGAAAACACTTTGTCTTCTCTCCCAGCATTTCCAAAGGAGCTGTCCCAGCACGATCAATTAAGATGAAAAAGGTGCATCAAATAAAACTGCAGTCAATTAAAGACTGAAGGTGGAAGATGAAGAAGATGAGGTGAATTGTAGCACTGAAACAGGATGGTCCTGATAAACTAAATAATGAATCACATTCAAGTTGGATAAGAATTCGTATTGTAGATGCAACATGTGAAGAAAAGAAGAATTCCAATAACTGTGGAAGAACATAAATATCCCTTTTGAAGATAAATTCAGCCAAACAGCTGTCATAGTAACCTTTGCAAATAAAAGTGTTTCGGAGAACCTTTACTGGAGAATATTACATTAAGTGGTATGTTTCTTCAGAAGTCTGGCACTATTGCTCATCTTAAGCTGGAAAGATTTGACAAGAATGGGTGAATTCAGCTGTGCCAGCCTAGCAGGTGTGAGGGAAAGAAAGGTTCCAAAGTAAAACCCATGGTGGTTTTCAACATTTTGCCCTTTTGGAGCTCCTTGCTATGAGTTTGACCTAGTGGTAGCTATTGGGTACCAGCCAGGGGATTAGCAGATGATCTTCTGAGTCATTTCTGGAAAAAAAAAATTACATGTGGCTGTTTGGGGAGCTGTTAGTGAAACAAGATCTTTCCTAGATTGTGCTCGTCTTTTGATAATGTTTTTTGCATGATAAACTAAAGAGTGTTTTGTAAATGATTACATTATTAGCACAGAATATATTACCAAGTAATGTGAAAGCATGGTCACATCAATTTGCAGAAAATGTAGAGGGGATAGAGTCAATTTAAGTTGAAAAGCAACTTCAGCTACACTGTCATGTTTAAAAGCTAAACTGAGCCTCCTCTTGTCTCCATCTGTGCATGAGAATGAAAAGGCAGAAAAATCTGCCTCTCTCTAGCTAACTGGTCCAACTGCTGCCTCGTGGTATTGCTATTAGTAAATGGAAAACTTGTTGCAGCAGGAATCAGCAAGATGCTGACTGTGATGGTTTGGGCTAATTTCACATAACCATTCTGGCAGGTACTGTTGGAAGCAGAGGTGGGCGGATTCTGACAAGACAAGATGCTTCTGAAATTAATAAACATTGATTAATCTCGAGACTCAAAGCTGAGCAGAGGCAGCCACTTTCCCTGAGCAGACTTCTGTGGCAACGAGGAAATTTTGCAAAACGTGCATTTAGGTCTAAAAGGAGGAAAAGGGGAAAGGAAAATAATGGTTTTCACGGAAAATACCACTGTAAGAAAGACCTTTACACAGATCGGAAAGAAATACCTACATTCACAGTACCACGTTTTGATGACATCCAACAGAGCAATATCCTCTCTGCATCCTGGTTCTGCTCTCCCCATCCCTTTTTGACAGGTGTGTAGCTTTATTGCTTGTCAAAGTTCCTGAATTTTCAAGAACATACTCCTGAGGGTCCACCTTCTGTTGCTAAGAGAAAAAATCCTGATAAGTTTGGTGAAATGACTGGCAATTACTTCCATGCTATTTTTTGCCCAGTCTTTGGTCTTTACACTGATATTGCACCTTTGCTTTTAAGTGCAAAGTGAAATCTAAGCCTGTAACTGATGACCAGGTTAGAGCTTCTCTATCATAGCACATGGCCTCTCATCCTGTACAACTTGGTCTTTGTCTCAACAGAGTTAATTTTCCCTTATTTATAGCTGTCACAAAGAGATATTCTATGGCACAGAAAACTCCTGAGCAATGGCTTTTACTTTGGCATAAGTTACAGTTCCTTTTTCTCTTCTTTATACTCTGCCAGAAGAGGCAAATGTTGATGATTGCAGCTTCTCCCAGTGAATTTTTATTACATTTTTATTACACTTTGGTCAGTTGATAAAAATAGCCACATTTCACTGCTCCTGTAACCTGGACTGCAGAAAACCTTAATGTTAACCATCATCCCACCAGAATAACAGGCAATTAGTTTTCAAGTATGGTTTGACTCATTCTCTCTCTTATGATCTCCATTAAAATATGGCAGAGAAATCCTTCCCAGATCTCCAGTGCCAGTACTGGCTTCTTTAAGTCTTCCTTGTGCCTAAAATCCTGTATATTGTAGTATGTGAGTTAAGAGTTGTCATTTAAGAAGGATTTCTTGCTTTAAACTTACTTTTTCTTACAACCTGGCCTCAGAAAAAAAAAAAAATCCCACCCAGCCAGGATGGAAGGAAATTAATGTAGAAGTAATTAAAAGTCAGAGTTGGCTGGACACTTCTGAAAAGTGCAGATGCCTACCTGTGTCCACATATGCAGTGCATTTGTCTAAGTTACTGGTGTGTGAAAAGCAGGAGATGGAACAAAAGGTACTCTTGCTGCCATAACTACAGCAGATGCTGCTCAGTGCCTGCTGTACTACAGAAATATGCTCTCATCCTTTTACAGCAGCCTCGTCAGCCCCTTTTTTGTCCTGCCTTTTGTGCCCTTGATTTTAGACCTCTGACCTTGCCTTTCCTCTGTCAGCCTAGAGCAAAGAAATAAATAGATGGGTAGGTGATGGTGCGAGACTCCAAGTTATTTACTGGAGGAGAAGAGACTGAAGAAGATGCTGCTTGGGGATGCTCCATAGTTGGCAGTTTAAAATTCTCTTTCTCTCCGATTTTAATTAATAGGCTTGTATTTAAGATGAAATGTATTCAATTTGTGCACAGCGTAGAGAATGTCACACTACAAGATAGGTTATATACATAGCAATACAATTATCATTCTCTGCTGACAAATGTACCGTGATATTGATAAAAAAGCAATAACTTCAATGTACATGTCAAAATCAGCCCCGATAGCTTATTACAGATTGTTAAATGAACATAAATATCTAATGTTCAGCCTGCAATGTTCATTTGTACCATGGCAGATGGAGGTACAGGTCGAAGAATTCATTTAAAACACAATCCCAAGTCTCTGATATTCACTGAGTCCAACCTATATCTCTTTGCAAACATTCATGAAAGTCTGGGGGCCTCATTTCCCACCCCAGGGCCAAGCTGCAGAGAACTGGTGACTTTCAGCCAGCTAAAACTCCTTAAGTGTCTCTGAGATCTCCTGGTTCCAGCCACAGTCCCCCAGCTTATCCATAATCATCTTTCCATGGCTCCAAGAAGAGACCATGGCTCAGCAGCTGCCTGGGCTGTTGCTGTCCCCTTCCCACCTTGGGCCAAGGCAAGAAGACAGTGATGGTGAAGCAGAGAAGTTGGTCACAGGTTGGTCAGTCCAAGTCTTTGATGAAAAAGCCTCTCTCACACAAACACATTTGCTGATTAATATGTATTTTCTAAAGGAAAGGGAAATAGGGGACAAAGCCTCCAAGAGTTCCCCCGTTCCTTGCATCATTCATCATCTTTCTTACTCATATTTAGAAACGTAAGGAAGCAAGTTCTGAACAATCTATTTTGGAGATGTCCCGGACTGAAATAAGCCCATATAACTGTAGAGCTGGTGAGGATGTTGAAAGCTACAGGGCTGAAGGAAAAGTGGCGAGGAGCCCAAGAACCTACCACAGCCTTCCCCATGTTCTGCACCAAAGGCTTGGGCATCCCCCTGGCTGGTGGCAATGCAAGGAGACCTGGCAGAGTCAGCCCCTTCTCCTTTCTCATGAGAACACAGTCACAACAGCCCCTGTGCAACACAGAGGAGTTTTCCACCCACTTATGCTGTTGATTTACTTCCAAGTGGCTTTTGCCTCTGCTTCGTGGAGAGGAAATGAAAGATCTATGCAGTGATGGCAGCAGTGTGGTTTACTTTGGTGCTAGAGGTTGTTTTTTAAGGTCATCAGCTGCAGGGTCTCTTCTCATAGCACTTTCAACTTATTACTACTTTTTAGTGTTTTCCTAATGTTCCTTTTTTCTTTCTTTACATTTTTTGGCCCTTTCTGCTGCATTTTCCCAATGGAAAATACCCACTGAAAAGAACCTGCTTACTTGCTGTTTCTAAAGGCCAAATAAGATCAGCACCAGCATCATCTTCCTTAGAAAGACATGGATGAAACTCATCCAAGTTCATCTGGAGGGAAAATCCCCACCTTTTTTTTCAGATTCAACAGACTGACACCCAAGAGATAAGTATTTCACCTTCAAGAACTCCTTATGGATTTGATTATTTGAGAATCAAATCCCTGTATAGAATAAGTTTGTGTCACTGATACATCTTTTCCTATAAACCAGTTCCCCCCCCAAAATAAAAATGGATTTCATTATGAAAAGGAAAATCAAGTTACCTTGCACCAATGTAACCATCCTCCTTTGTACTGCCACAAAGCAGGAAGACTGGATTACATCTGTTCCACAGTGAAAGGCCACAAAAATGTGACATCTTTGTTGTGATGTGTAGGTAATGGAAACTATTATGCCACATTAAAGCTGAGAGATAAAACCAAGGACTTGCCTATATGTAAATGGCAAAATATTGTGACATTTTTAATGAATAGTTGTAATATTTTCACCTATTCCCCATTTTAAGAACAGCAGCTACACCCCATTACTTATATTTTCCCTCCTCATTCTCTCGTACTTGACTTCATTTCTTTTATTGAATGGTAACACCTTATGTATAGTATTAAAGGCTGATGTTTGTCCTACTGCAGTGCAAAGAAAAGCTGTCACCAAGTGCCACAAAGCCCCTTAAAAGTTTTCACATTTCTCTTTAGAAGCATCACCTTTTAAGCAAAATGACTCCTTTTAAGTGTAGTGTATTTACGTGGGAACACACATAAAGCACTTTAGGCTGGATTCCCATACATCTCCTATTATGACTCAGCTGCCCTATATTTGCAACCTTTATTTTGTCAGATAAAAAAAAAAAAAATCATCCTAGTGCAGACCAACTCACTGCTAATTGTGGTCTCTGAAGAAAATTAGGATGCTATAACACATCATTATTGTCTCTGCAATTTGTATTAGGCACCCAGATATTTTTCCCTAATTAATAGTTCCTTTTAGTGTCCAGATTAAAAATAGCTCTTAAGAGCTCTGGGGAGATGATCAGGCAGTATGAAATAGCATCACACCTGTCTCCACATTACAGCTTCCCAAGTGTAAGTAGGAGTCAAAATTCCCCTCCTCATTAAATAAAAACACTGATAGATAGTACATCACTTGGCATCTCCAAAGTGATATACCTAAGACATACCATCTGCTAGCAAGTTGCAAAAACATAGCCTGAGAAAAGTGGGACATCAAGGTGGAGCTTAATTTTCTTTAGTCAGTTTTCTGTCTATTCTGGACTCAAGCAGGGCTGGTGCAAACATGGCTTAGGATGCCTGTAGCTGTAATGGCACAGAAAAAAAGCACTAAGGGAGCATGACTGTGGGTGCAGTCATAGAGGAATAAGGACATTTCAGTTCACTGCTCCCAAGGCAGACATATTTTTACTAACTGGGAAGATGTGACTTTTGAGGTAGCTCCAGGTTCCCATGTCCAGGTGAGTGCTCTCAGAACTGCATTACAAAACCTTTTTGCCTTTTGCTTTTTCTTCCCCTGGTCCCAAGGATTTCTTGCAAGGTTACAAACAGACTTGGAGCTCAGTCTCTCCTCTAAGGGCTGGGAGTGCTTGTTGAAGGTGGGAGACTGAAGCTTGAGACTAAGGTGGCCCTAAATCCCACATGTCCTACTTTGCCTACACAGAAGTGAGCAGACACCCAACACCCTTTCTTTCTGCACATTGCTAGGTTCAGACCCAAGCTGCAGGTTAAGAAACAGCCTGAGAAATCAGAGTGAATTTTTAAAAAAAGAAAAAAAGAAAAAAAAAGAAAAGATTACTTTCCAGCTGCATTTTGCTACAGCATTTTTTAGGTACCCTACTTCAGCATACTGAGTGCTGCATCTCAGTCACGTCCCCGAGAGCTGGAGACAGAAATCCGGGAACATTCCCATCTGCTCACTGCCAGCCTCAGTCTTTCAGACATCCAGCAGTCCAGCTGGAGACACTGCTCTGCTCAGGTTGCCAAACAAAGAGACAATTGGATAAAATCTGGGGGCAGAAGAAGTGGCTCCATCTGAGGTAACAAGGTCATCCTTGTTCCACAGCACAATTTCCAGCTCACAAGGCAGGGATGCAGCAGCAGATCTGGCAGCACCAGCCACCACCACCCTGCTCCTGCATCCCTCCTGAAGGCCACACATCCTCCTTCTGTTAGAGCTACTCAAACAAAAGACTTCTGACATAACAGTCTTACCTCTCCACTTTAGCATGCTCATCTGCTCCAAAAAAACATCACTTAGGTGGTCTGAGCACAGCTGTGCCCCATGGGGGACAGTCACTAGGACTCTGCAGAAATTAAAGAGCATCCCAGTTCTTTCCACTTCAAAATCCTGCAAGCAAAGAAGCCCCCATGGCACACAGCATCCCACTGCAGGAGCAGATAGGACACATGCCATTGCTACACCTTCTTTCTCTGTGTCTCAGCTGAGTTTTCTCAACTCTTCCCATGCGTGACCGTAACAAATTCACTGCTTCCTCCTCCCTGCTTTTCTCCAGGCCTGAGGCAAAGGCTGCTGTGGAGACCACCTGGGTTAAATTAGAGCAATTAAACGGTGTTAAGCAGTTCTAGGAAATGCAATGCTGGTTTTGGCCTTACTGAAGGCACAGTACATGGCTGTCAAGTCACTGGGAGCAGAAGGATGAGCACAAAGCCAAACCCCTCACCCATGTGCTATCACTTTGTGTAAAACTCCATTTCCTCATCTAAAACAAATGCCTGTTAACCTGCTGCCCCTTTTCACCTCTTTTTTAATTAAAGAACAGGTATTCAGGGAAGTTTCTCACCTGCAGGTCATGATGTTGAGCTCTGGCAGCTGCAACCAGGGAATTCCCACTGCTTGCTGTGCAAGGATGAGTGGGATCAGGGTCACCACGTCCTGGATAAAGGCTTCCCAGTGCTGTTTCCTATTTGTATAAGAAGTGGCTTTTAAATATTGGATTTTCTCTGTAAATAAAAGCATTTGATGGAGTCAGGTGTAAGCACACATAGTGGTGGCAAGAAACTACCCAGCAGGGCTGGGCTCCTCCTGCCCCATCCTCAGGTCCAGGGGCACGTGGGACATGTTGAGATGGGAAGCTCTTGAATTGGGTCCTCCTGAGCCTTCCTCTCTTATCTTTGATGGTGAATAAATGAATCAAGAAGCAGAGTATTTCAGCTAAGCAGTAGCCAATATTCCTGGTTTTCATAGCAGAGCTCCATTCCTAGTATCTGCAAAATCAGAGGAGAAAGAGAGTGAAGGAAGACATACAAGCATCAGTAGTAGAGAAAAATAAGCATGCTTTTTTCCTTTTACTAACCCATAGGTGATGATTGTTTTAAGCCTGACTATCCCTTTAAGAAAGGCTACAGACACCCATCAGAGACTTGTAATGAAATAACATTATTTATCAGTATTAAATATAGATAAACAAAAATGAGAAACAGACTTAATTGAAACCCTCTGTGAAATCTGGCTAATCAGTTTT
The DNA here is from genome assembly GCF_003957555.1 of Calypte anna. NCBI lineage: Eukaryota > Metazoa > Chordata > Aves > Apodiformes > Trochilidae > Calypte > Calypte anna. Next base: position 3,709,708 of record NC_044253.1, on the reverse strand, counting down.
CACTTCCAGGGGGCTTTAGCTTATGTTATTTAATTTATTATTTATTTACTCTATTTTGATTCTGCTTTTCAACCCCAGCACTGGGCTTTGGGTGCTTTTGTAACACTTGGTGAGAGATTGGAAGTATTGCCCTAAGTTCAAGTGGGCCAATACTTCACCTGTGTTTGAATCTAATTAAGGATTTCAGAAGTTTGGTGGTCATACAAGGGTTCTCCTAACTTCACTAGTCGCACTAATCTTTAATCCAAGCACATTACAGGTTATTTCCTGACCACCAAAGTGTTTTTCTTTTTTTGGACCCTGCTTTACTTCCATCCAATGCAAGCACGTTTCCATTTCACTTTATTTATTTAATTTATAGGCACCAAAGTTGCTGAATCAGGAAGCTGAGGTTATAGCTGTTGAAGAAACAAATCCCACATTGTGACAAACGGCTTTTTTTCGGCAGATTTTTTTGTATTCTTCATTCTGAGTCACTGTTTAAAGGCCAGAGTTACAGATGAAGCTCTTGATGGGGAGAGCTGGGCCCTTTCTTGTGGTTTCTGCAGGCAGACAATTGCCATTCTGGGTCTCTACTCATTGCCTCTCACTAACGATGCTTAATTTGCATCAAAGGACTTCCTGTGTGACACTGCTTACCCAAACTGGAAGTGAAATGGTTAAATTTGACTCTGTTAGTTGGATTCTAATTAGCCTGGCATTGCTACTCAGCTCTGCTGAATATTAACTCACTGGGATCCCACCTCTTGATGGGGAGGAAAGGGAGATTGTGGAGGTAGAAGTAAAATTCAAGAATCAGTCAAAAAAACCCAAATCAAAAGCAACAGGTTGAAACAGGGTAGAACACACTAAACTTTTTTCTGTGTTTAGCTGCAGCAGTTTATGACCAGGCACTACCTCAAAAGTCAAAAATTAAAAATATCAGTGACATTCAGGGTGGTGGCCAGGGAAAGTAGAGCACTGTTATCTTTTTAAGAGCCAAGATGCTCTGCTGGATCTATCCATTTAGAGAAGTGTTTTCTGGCTCCCAAAAACATGATCTGCAAGTTGTATGCTCAAATTTGTCCTCACAATATAGCTTTGAGGTAAGGAAGTCAGTTGATCCCCATTTTGAAGGCTAAGAGGACTGCAAGTGATCAAGTGATGTGTCCAAAGACACACTGGAAAATCCTGGCAGAAGCAAAGAGGAGCTGCAGGTCCTCATTGCTCCTCTCCAGCTTGACCCAGGAACCTTAAAACACTTCAGGAATTACTGAGATGTTAAATGAGTTGATACAAAAGGTTGTGTCCAGAGCTGGAGTCATCGTTTCAGATCATTCACTCGGTTCTTTGAAAAATACACAAACGTGGCAGCATTATGAATGCAATTACAGCCAGTGGAGAATTCTCAAATGAAGGGCAAATCAAAAGGAAACCATCTCTGTTTTATGTTGCTGTGGTTTCTTCCATCTCAACAGTGATAGGGAGCATGGCTGTGCATACATATCTGAAACATATGTTGATTTTTGTGCTTGTCAGCTACTTAGGCTCAGGGGGAATTCTCCCACAGTGGTTATGGTGAGAAAGAGGGCAAGCAGCTCGTGGGCTTTAAGATCTTCTTCTGCTCCTCCTCGAGAAGTGAGCGGCAGTGCCTGCCCTTGTCCTCTTCCACCCACCCTCATCCTCCTTTCATGCTTGGAGTTTCCATCCTTTTCCTCACCGAGACCTCTCAGGAGCAAATTGTTCAGGATGGAGGGAGGTGGGCACAGATGTGACCACCTGCTGCATGAGCCTTTCTTCTCATGGGCTTTTTAAAAGGCACTTCATATTTTAAAAAGGAGGAGGAAGAGACAGTGGCCTTTGGTGTTGCTCAGCACTGACACAGCTGGAGCTGCCCGGGGGTGGTGGGGTGTTATTTTTTACAGGTTGGCAACCAGACGCTTGTTGCAATGATATACTTTTTTTTTTTTACTATTTTTTTTACTTTTCTTTTCTTTTCTTTTTTTTTTTTTTTCCAGAGATTGCCTGAGTGTAGATGTGCCAACATGGGTTCCGGTTTTACCACAGCTAATTCTCTTATTTCAAAGAGAGGAAATATCCTCGGACAAATCTGCTTTGTCAAGGTTGAAAACGTTCCACACCACAGATGGTGACCATAAGGTGCAAGTGAGTTTTCAGCTGAACTGGTGACACCCTACCCATTTGCTTCACTGCTGAAGATTTTAAAACTACTTTTTGTTATGAGAAGCTGAGCAAGATACTTCTCTCCAAATGTCTCTTCCTCCTGTTAGCTCCTCACTTCCATATTCATGGCACTCCTGCTGCTACTAGCACTACCATGCGTAGCACCTACTGCAAATTGTCCAGTTCCTGTTGTTAGGATGGCAGTTCCCTTTGGTTTTTGAAAAATTCATTAATTGGAGGGGGTGGAAGGGGCAGCAGAGTCTTGTTATGGTCCAGCACCCTATTGTAGGAGATATTTTTTTTCCAGGTGTGCTCCTACACCATGGTTTGCTGGGGTTGCAAACAGATGAGCACCTCTACTTTTGTGCAAAAGCACCTGGTTACATTTAGTTGATCCACTGTGTTGTAACACAAAACATTTCTGTGTGCAGGGCTAGGGTTGTGGGGGAGTTTCCCAGCAATGGTTTGGGGGTTTTCAGGCCCTCCTAACACCACGTGAGATTTTTTTTCTTGTGGACTCAACAGAACCTCGACGGGAGTGGTGATGGCAGCTTCCAATAAATTGGTGCCATGCTCTTCTGAGTCCTCTTAACTGAGGGGTTTTATGTTAATAGGACAGAACCCACCTGTGGTTGGTGGCCTCAGTAGCTGTATCTAATTTTTCACTGTTGTAAATTCCCCCATCTCGGTGTGATGCCTCTGTCACTGTTTTGCATTGCAGTCATCGCTCCTCACTTTTCTTTTTTCTTAATTCCTCTCACAAAGAAAAATAAAGTTTAAGGGGCTGAATGTAAAGGTTGGCCTGTTCCAGAGGCAACAGCAAAAATATATCTCTACAAGAAAACCTGAGTCTGCCTCTGGGAAACTGAAACAAAAAGTAAAAGCAAGCCATGAGATGCTCATCTTCCTTTTCCTTGCATTTCTTAAACTGACTGACTCCAGGAGGGGTTTTTAGCAGGAGGGGAGCAGGGTGGGGGCATAATTTACTTCAGCTTTGTAATGTGTGGCGTTAAGTGTTAAATTTATTCTGGGGCAGCAATTCTTTACCCTCCTCACCTGTGGTACATCTTTTTAGAATTAAAAGCTATGTCAGCATAGTTCGTGCTGCCTCTCTTCCTCATTTTGGGGCTAAATTCAATATAAACCAGTTCAGATGCCTGGATTACAGCTGCTACATGGCTGCTGCAAAGACAAACCTGGTATGTATGGGTCCTCTTTGCTTCCCTTCCAGCTATCTTAGCCCCAGTCCTTGCTTTTTCTTCACCTCTGACGTGTCTCCATACCCCCACGTCCTCATTTCTCTGCAGTGCCTCCACACCATGTACCCTTTGCCCAGCTTTGTTCCATCTCCCTTTGGCTTCTCCATCATAGGTGACATTCCCATCCCAGCATACCACAAGCTCTCCATCTATCCTCCATCTCCTCCCCTTCCACTTTCTAACCCAGCTTCAACCCATAGCTGCTCTCTCCTGGATCCCATGGAATCCCCACTGTTTACTTCATGGTTTATAAGCTGCTGGACTTTTCTTTCAAGACCTACCATGACATTGCCCTTCTTTATCTCTCAGTTTCTTTTATCTGATGCCTTTATTTTCAGTTTCCAAGCTCTCTCTTCAAACATTCTGTGCCCTGTCTCTCAAATCTGTCCTTCATTACCGTGCTTCTAAAAGACCTAATAAAATTGGTCACATCTATCAGACTACCTCTTTTTAGCTCATTATTTTCTTATGTCACTTGCTTTGGTTTTATCAAGTGTGCAACTTTATCATAGTGTCTTAACATCTACCTGAGGGTTTTGGAAGCTGGATAAGTTATGCTGTTACAGAAGGAGCATGCCATGAAAATAAAAATCACCAGATGTTCAGAAGAAGCTCACAAAACTGCACACTGGGCCTGATGTTTTGCAGACCTTTTTTATTCTGGCTTCAGTGGGAGCAAGACTGTGTATTTTTCTCCCTCATGTTGCTGTAAATTAAAGGAGCCCCACCTTAGTCCTCCACTTGTCAAATGCTTTGTTCTTGCTAGATTAATGGCAATTTTTTAGCTCTTTTGAAGCCCACCTTCTTCAAGCCAGTAGACTTGAGCTGATTAGTGAAAAGAAGAAAGATGGTCTCCATGCATGCTCAGAATAACCATATTAAAACAAACTATGAAACTATTGTAAATAGATGCTTCCACTGCTTGAGGAGACATGCAAACTATTTGCCATTCCTTATACAGCATGTAATTTAAATATTTTAAAACCTGAAATAAATTACTGATAATAAAATTCAGCAGTGTAATACTTCTTTGAATATTTTAAATCAGAGATAAATTGTCCAACGAAGTTGATCTAGTCTTAGCATACTTTTCAAGAGATTTAATAGTGTATGATTTAAACGTATGATACTGTTCTGGTATATTGTATGGCACATTACATAGATTTAAATAGCCCTGGTTGGGATGGAGGTTTCATAGCTCAGTCTCTCTGTACTTTGGCAGATACATCTACTTGTCCAGCAATAGTTTCTGTATGCAATTTCTGATGATCCTAACATGAAGGAAGCTTAATTTCTCTATAGTGATGGTTAACTGACCCAGCAGTGCATATGTAGCATCATCTTCCAATGCATCTTTGCAACCATTCTGACAATTCTTTTATGGGGTGGGGGGGGGAGAATTAAATCTATATCCAATATATGTTACTAAAAACAATGTTAGTGCCATCTTTTGGGCAAGATTTTAAAGCACGTAAGTCAAGAAATTTGATGGTCTAATTCCACAGTAACCACTCTCAAGATCATTTGTCCAGCTTGTGTTTTCCAAGTGAATATGCTTAAGACAAATGAAAAAGCTTTATGACATTTCTACAGTGATGTTATTTTGGGTTACAGAGCGGTCAGGCAGTATTGAAAAGCAGGACTTTTTAATAGTCTGCTGTGTTGTCACTACTTCCAACTTCTGACTCATCAGAAACTATTGCATATTTCTCTAGTGGAGGATTTTTTTTCCAGTAACTTGATGTTCTGAATGAGTTTATAGTGAAAAGCTGAGCCAGTGTTATGTCTGAGTAAGACAACAGCTTCGGTAGCATCTACGATCATTCAGGTTTTCTCTTTCTTTCACATATTCCTCAGTTCATCAGCAATTTATTCCTCTAGACTGTGGGATCTGTCAAATACTGGACAGACCAAACATCACAAATAAAGATGTTTTGGCTGTAAATTAGAGCTATCTCTTTGGTTGAGGAGATGAAACATTCTGAATATTCTGTAATTTCCAATGTTGGTCTTAGACCATGGGCCATCTTAGGGAAAAACAGGATTGGTCCACTCAAACTAGAAGGGATTATTATCTATTAGACTATTATTGTCTAAAACTTATGTTCTACATTTAATACTAACACACTGAACTTGTTTATTCTGGGTGTCAGAACAACAACTGTTAAGGTTCAATTAAGATCTTATAGCTGGTTTGGATTTTATTTGATTGGCTTCAAGTCATGTACATATATTTTTATGTCTGTGTATCTCAGGAGTCAAACAAACAGCTCAATCTGTTTATTTAAGTTGAGATTGCATCATCACACATCTGACAAATGCACTCGCTGCATTTCCAGCATCATCGCACCGAGTGCATTTATTTGAACTTTCTACCACGTACATGGGCTCACACATTCAGATAAACACAGCTGTGTTTATCTCAGGCTGCACAGCTCCAGATTGTAGATGTATATCTGGAGCCAGTGGACTGCACATGCACTGACTGCATGGGATTTTTCAAACTCTTACAGCTTCATTGTTTGTCAACCAAATCTCCAAAACACATTGAAGGCTCTGGTTTCATTTAGAGTTGGGTAAAGATAGAAAAGCAGACTGTTTTTTTCACCAGGTGCTTAAAACTAGTATGATATTTGTCAAATACTTTATTGAGTAAAAGTATTTAACCATCCTTGTGAAGTATTAGCATCCATGCTCTCATTTGGCTGGATAGGAACACCTAAATGTCTTCATCTGTGTCTTGCTTGAACTTACACCCATTGACTCTGGTGTTGTCACCCTAAGATTATGGTGGGTTGTTCACTAAGACCCTGGTTTTGCTTTCACTATTCAGGCAAGTTGTGTTGCTCATGTGAATTGAAGTCAGTTGTTTAATGACTTCTCTGCTTGCAGATTTGGGCCTACAGATGTTTCTTTATTTGCAGTCTGAATGAGCAAACCTATTCTTAACGGGGAAAGAAAAGAACAGCTTTGTGTGGCACGGCAGTGGTTGGTGCTGTGACATTTTAAAGTTGCCATTGTGGTAATTAAGGCCTTGATGATTCAAAGTCTTGAAATCAGATGTTGAGTAATCCCCTGCTGTTACTCATATGCTTGAGTTTAGCTGAGGTGTAATTTTTTGCATTCTACTGTAACAATGGAGGAAAAAGCATGTCTGAGCCAAGAGCACAGCTCCCAACCTTTAGACTCTCCTGTATCAAAACATTAAAAACTTCAAGCCCAAACTTGGGCTTTGAGTATTAGACCCAAAGTCCATGCAGGACTGAAACTGCTGAACAGAACTACTACTACAACTACCTGAAATAATTCCCCCCCTTAAAAAGAAAACAAAACCAATTTGCATTAGATTAGACCTACTTCTTCATGCCAATAAGTCAAATGCATTTTTTAAAAAAAAATCTTTTTCCTCATTCTAATTCTGGCTTCTCTTTCAGTCTTAAATACCTACAAATAGGGTTCAATAATGAATAAATGTCTTTTGCTGGAGGCCCAAGGCTTATGCTTTGCTGAACTGTTGTTCACGCAAATGCCAAGGGTAGGTTTGAGACAGAAGGACCACAAATCCTGTCAGGTGAGAATTCTTGGACTTCCCATGGGTTATAGAAAGTAATTGTCCAGGACAACTTAAAAAATCTATTATGCTATAGTGTGTTCCTGATGTATAAGGAACCCTGAGAGACCCTCAAAGGCTCAGCTCAAGACCAGGAGATGATGGATGAACACTTACCACTGCAGGAATCCAACAGAGTATGTTCTCCTCCTGTTCCTGAAGCCAGAACAAATAAAAACAGTGACTTTTGATAATGTCTAGCCCTGCATGGTGTTGGTACAACAAAAAGACCAAAAAAATTTAGGTCATGTGTGGTGCAGAGCATAGGCACCCATGAAGAGAAGTGTGCAACCTTTCCAGCTGGACACTGGTGGAACCTGGCAAATTGCTCTGAATTTCTGAGCGTGAGAAAGCAGGATCAGAGCAAACATGCAAAGCCAGAGAAATGAAAACCAATGTGTCGTTGCTGCTTGCATTTTCATGGCATTAAAGCCTGAGTTAACGAGTTAGGAAGAGCAGCATTTGGTCCAGTGGCAGCAGAGTCACATTCCAGCATGGAGATGTGATGCTGGGATGCAGATCTGAGCTAACTGGATGTGGGTAACTCAGAACTGTCAAGGTGTCAAAAGTTGGGCACCACGGCAGCAAGTACCCACATTAAATACCCAAGTGCATGGCTCATTTGTTCATTAGGACCCTTCCAAAATGTTTGAGTTAAAGCAAGCTCCAGTTTACCTCCCCAAACTGCTACCACGTGTCCCAACTGCTGCACACCTTTGTCCAAACGTCTGGATGTTCTCTGCCTTGAGCTGTATGTTAACATCTCAATAAAAACACGTAAATATTAATCTTGTGTTCTGTAAGTGCTGCATTTAAGAGGAGTAGTGTGATTCAGTAACATTTAATATCCTTTTTGTGCCCTCTTTGCACAAGAATGGGTGATCAGGACACAGTATGCAGCTTAGCCAAGAATAAAGTAATTTGTATGTAATTTATTCTTCTATCGGTTGTACTGAAACAACTCTGGGCTAGCCTGGCTGACCTGAGTTTATTACCAGTTTATCACCTGGGCACAAGGGTAAAACGACTCTCAGAACCCACCCTGTATCAAGGATAAAGCAAGCAGGCTCAGTTCTTGGGTAGAAAATCTGGTAAATACTGTATGATTTTATACATTGAGACAATACTTATAAACGTGTCTTCCTTCTAACTTTAAATATCCTAATTTAAAGTTTGAGCAAATTCAGTAGTAAAATAATGCTTTACTTCTTTGATGTTGAAGTAGAAAAATGATGTGGGTAGACACTATATTATAGCACTGTATATTCAAGAGCTGCAAATTTGATAAGGTAATCTGCTTCTTCTCTTCTGTTACTCTTCACTTGGCAATTAGATTTAAGAAGCAGAATCCAGTTTCCCGATAAAAGTCATTATGTAAAACCCATGAATACATTCATATTGTGAATATTAGGGTCATCTTGTAAAAACTGCAAAACTAGCTTGGCAAATCACAGTTATTTTTGTTAGAC